>NW_027070144.1:0-148301 GCF_002906115.3 Quercus suber
TACTTATCTTCTTTATATGCTAATGTATGTTTCTTTACCTACCTTTACATGTGTTGTTTCTTTTCTATCTTTATCACATGTTTCTTATACTTGTATGCAATCTATTATTTTTGTTTCAACACTAAGATGCTTGATGAGTTTTGTTTAAAGTGTTTCAGAAATACAGGTTGTCAAAGTCTACTTGTCGTAAATCTCTTCTTGCAAAGTTTTTCAAGAGTTTGTGTTAGGATAGATTTTATTGTATTCAACAAGTAAATATGAGTTAGTGATTTATGATTCTCTCTATATTTCATTTGTTTGTTGTGGTTTTGTCACGGATTGTCAAAGGGGAGATTGTTAGGACATATGTGGTTCACTTGTTAAGAGCATATGTCATTCTTTTATGTAGTTGGCTAATCGTTTGACAAAATGCACTTTACTTGTAATTAGTAATCTAAGTTGTGTTTAATACTTCAAGAAACATGTTGTTCAAGTCTAGTATTAAAGCATGAAGATTGGACCAAGAAACAAGTGAAGAAAAGCTGTTCAATAGCTGATAGATAGCTTGACAGTTGCGGAAGATAGCTCGACAGTTGCTCGACACCTCCCGACAGTTGGCTATCTATCGAGCTTTTTAAGGTGTTTTTTATCGCAATCTTCGACACCACTGGTGGATCGATCGAGAAATCTTCTGTCTTCTCGATAGCTCCTCGATAGCTTCTCGACATCTAGCTAAACTGAAAACTTTTTTACTGAAAGTATTGTAGATAAATGTAAATGTTAGTTGAAATAGTACAGTGAGATCCATGAATAGTACCAAAAAGTACAATGAGATCCACGAATAGTAGCAAAAATAAGCTGAATAGTAAAATAAGTTGGTAAAAAATAAGCTAGCCAACAAACCCTTAATTATTTTGTCTTTTTTAATGGGTGAGTTTGGTCCAGCTTTTTGAAATTGGGCTTTTTGAAAAAGTGCGGTTTTAAAAAGTGCGGTGTAAAATTGAGGTTTTTGAAAAAGTTGAGTGTTTGGTAAAAGATGTTAAAAAATAATTTTTTAAAAAACTGAGTGTTTGGCTAGCACTTATAAAAGTGGTAGTTTGAGTGGTAAATTACCAAAAAGAACAATGTATATATAAATGAGTTTATTTCATTTTTAAATCAACTATTTCATAATACTTACTCCAAAAAAAAAAAAAGCTACTTAATAATAATAACAATAAAATATTATTGTCATAATTATTTGTTATTACTATTACTATTATTATTATTGGTATTATTTTAATAATGTTAGTTTTTTTTAGCATCAATTATTTGTTATTCTAAAATTTTTTGAACCAAGTATGTTATCGGTCTTACTTTAATAATGTTATCTATTTTTAATAATATTAATATCACTATTTTAATAATGTTTTTTTTCTTATTGAATATGGTGTTATTTGTTCTGGCATGATGATCAGAAGGGGTCTCAAAGGGTAAAGTTGTGTTTTTAATAAATATCTATCTAGGTTAGTTATTGAGTACATAAACCAAAGAGTCTGGAATTAATAATTTGTAAAAAAAAAGTGTTTCACAATAATAAAAGAGTAATATTGCTACAGGCACAAATTATTTTACAATATTTTTACAAAATGTAAATGTGGCCAATCTCTTATTGTTTTCATCTAAGCCCACCATTAATATCATTTTTTCATTTACCAATAATTACTCATCACATTAACAGTTTGTAAAATAGTTTATATCTTTAGCATTACTCATAACAAAAATTTAAAATAAAATAAACAAGCATGAATAATTTACATTTTTTACCAAATGATATTCTTACAAGGCATTTTTTAAGGGTTAACAAAATATAAGAATGACCTTCAATAATATTTAAATTATATACATAGAATTATATTATGCATTTTATTATATATTTTTAAGTATATTTATGCATATGCACGAAGTTACAAGTGAGTAATATATTAAAGTGGAAGCACAAAGACAATAAAAAACTCTCAATGTTATTTATTATGTTCAATGATATTTATTTTCAAACTAAATAGCTGACCAAAATTTGTTCATGAATCTTGTTAACGGATTTCCTAATCAAACTAGTGGTACTAAAAAACTAAGGTTGTCAACTTTAGTTTTTTATACTATATATCATAATCAAAATACAATGTTCGTATTAAATTTTTTTTTTTCATAATAATAATACTTATAAAATCGAAATGAATATTGGCAAAATTCTTTTAATATTGCCTTTTTACGAATATTGTTCAATGTTTCTGTATGTACACAAAGATTACAACCAAGTATAACCTAAAATCTATATGGGATTTTTAAACCACAAAAAATAACTAAATTCTATCAGATAAAAAGAAAATAAATTCAATGAAATTCAATTGATAATAGACTTCAATTTTTGTTTTGGAGAACTAATTTATAAGGTCCACAGAAATTAATGAAATCTTATTTTGATTAGGAAAGCCCTCAAAATGAGGAAATAAATACAAATGTCTTATATATATATATATATATATTTTTTTTTTGAGAAGGATGTCTTATATATTTTTTCATACTCATACATCTTTTAGTCACGTTAGCTTGTAATAAATTTATCTTATAACCCCCTTGACATTACTATATATATTTAGACTTAGTATTTTGGGTGCAGAATAGCATAATAAATGTAACCGCATCAGTTTTGGGTGGTGGGAACGCTTATATCACAGCTCAAGCTCGAAGGAGTGACATAGAAACCAATGGTTTTGTGTTCAAATATTGTTCAATAATAGGAACTGGCCCTGCATTTAGGGAGAGCATATGGAGACAATTCGAGACTCGAGAGTTGTGTTTTACAAATCAGTATTTTCTGGTATTATAAACCCACGAGGTTGGTATGAATGGAACCTCCACGGAAAAGAGTAAGATCGAAATCCTTTTCATTCTACATTCATCTTTTTGTTAATGATGTGGGTACAAATTTGAACTAGGAGTCCTAATATTATTTTGATATAAGACAATTATTTTGAGCCTTGAAAATCATATCTCAAACAACATTTTAGTCCTTATGTTTTTATGTTAGAATTATAGTTAAATAATTAAATTCATAATTTTATTAACCACTCAAGATTTTGAGACAATTAATAGTTTATCATTTTTCATTTTTTGTTGCGCAGGAAAATGATCACATACGCAGAGATAGAATGCACAGGACCAAGGGCAGACATGTCAAAGCGTGTGAAATGGGTGAAGAATTTATCAGAGAAAGAAGTGCGACGACTTGTCAGTGTACAGCGATTCATAAACCGAGGAATGTGGCTGCAAGAACAGCTCATCCACTTATAATCTCAGTTTCCCATATGTTATTGCCATGTTTTTTTGGTCATTCTTTATTAAGTGTCACATTATTATTTTTATTTTTGTTGTATATTTTTAGTTTTTCAATTATTTTGTCCGTTTTTATGGGTGAGTTTGGTTCGGTTTTTTAAAACTGAGCTTTTTAAAAATGTGAAATTTTCAAAAAGTATGGTATAAAATTGGATTTTTTGAAAAAATTGAGTGTTTAGTAAAAGTTGTTAAAAAGTTTCTTTTAAAAAAAAAAAAACTGAGTGATTGATTAGTACTTATAAAAGTAGTGGTTTGAATGGTAAATTACCAAAAGGAACAATGTATATACAAGGGAGTTCATTTCATTTTTAAATCAACTACTTCATAATACTTACTCAAAAAAAAAACTACTTAATAATAATAAATACATTATTGTCATAATTATTTGTTATTACTATTACTATTATTGGTATTATTTTAATAATTTTATTTTTTTTAGCATCAATGTTATTCTAAAAATTTTGAATCAAGTATGTTATCTATCTTACTTTAATAATGTTATCTATTTTTAATAATATCAATATCAATATTTTAATAATGTTTTTGTCTTATTGAATATGGTGTTATCTGTTCTGACATGATGATCAAAAAGGGTTCAAAGAGTAAAGTTGAGTTTTTAATAGAACAAGTGAACAATTCAGTAATTAAACCAACAACTCCTGAAAGTTAAAGTGGTTTTTTTCCAAAAGCTAACGAAAAATTCTTTGGCTTTTAACAAGTTTTGCACTTTTTAAAAAAAACAACTTTATTATTAAAGCAATTTTTTAATACCCGTCATATATCCAGCATTTTAAACTTGAAGTAAAAAGTACTTTTTGCCCTATGAAAGTGGCAATATCTGAGGAAATTGTGGAAAATTTAAAAAGCAAAATTTGGCAGTCAGTAGCTTATCCTGTATGCGATGGGATAAACATATACAAGGCACGCGGGATAATTATACAAGGCACGCCTACTTCATGGAACTTCAACCTCAGATACATCACACTAGTGCCAATGGAAAGGTCCCTTTCACCAAAAGCTCCTGTACGATCGAGAAACACAAAAAGCTGTTGACAACCTAACCCTACGTTCAGATAATAGATCACTTAAAACTTGGTCAGACACCTGTAGATATCTGTGTGTAACAACTCAATGTACTCTCTGCTTTTTTACGTTCCAATACACTTTCTACTAGTACAGTAGTACTTAAAGCTTATCACCTTTTATTTTATATTATCCTTTGCTGAGTCTTGAACTTAATGCTCATCACTTTTTACTTTTTAGATTTGACTCCTTCACAACTTTCAAGTTTTGTTAATCTCGTCCTCTGTTGGCTAAGCTTCTTCTGCACAAGCTATGGTCTCAACTTTCCAGTTCCACACCTCTACTCGCTATATTTAGTAATTCCTGTGCTTAATTGCAAACTATTATTGCAAAGGAAAAGCGTGGACGATTGGCTCAAAAAAAAAAAGAAGGGAAATTTTGGGAGGAAAGTTCCTGAAATAGTAGGCAAAGGTTGCAGACTTCTAAGGTTAGTATAAAACTTTTTTGTGTACTACTCAAATCCCCTATCTCTCTAGCTCTCCCTTCTCTCTCTTCCGGGGTCTTGTTTTAGTCTAGCCCGTTATTACTTTGTGTGTACTA
The DNA here is from genome assembly GCF_002906115.3 of Quercus suber. Lineage (NCBI taxonomy): Eukaryota > Viridiplantae > Streptophyta > Magnoliopsida > Fagales > Fagaceae > Quercus > Quercus suber. The sequence goes on from NW_027070144.1 coordinate 4,978, forward strand.
AAACATAATTGACTACGATTTCGAGTCATGACTACCTCAATTTTTCTCACCATTTCAGAGTGTTTAAGATCATTTTAAGCACAAATTTCGGTGAGATGAGAGGTCAAAAATGTTCTCGTAATGGGGGCGTTAGAGGTCAAATGTATTGCGAATCCCGGGTAAGTAGTAATATGGTCAATGCACAATGCTTGTTTAATGTAGTTGTTGGCTCATTTTTTAGGGTTATGCGCATTGGCTCACTATTTATGCGCGCTTATTTTTTAGGGTTATGTGCATTAGTCCTTTTTTTATATTTTATATTTTGCTTTGTACTCTGTTAATCATAACCGATCCTAATTTTTTTTGGTACCGTTCTACCAAGCTGTATAACTTTTCCCTAACTAGCTCGTGTCATTTCGAACTGATGTACGACTAGGTTGTCTTATTTACGGTACCATTAACAACAATTACAAATTTTTCAATAGTTTATAATTTTTCAATAAGTGTTTTAAAAATATTTTTTCAAAAATTAAAAAAATTGTCAATATTTTTTTAATATTTTTTTTTAAAATTTTCAAAAATAATTAATTATTGTATGCCCTATACAAAAGCTGTCAACACATTAACAAAATCCTTGTTTATATTCTTTGGATTATTTTGCTAAAAATATGAATTGCGTAAAAGTAAAGTTTTTTTTAGTTAAATAGTAAACATATAATTGTACTTTGAAAAATATATGATAGAGTGAAATTTATGTCATACCACCAAGTTAATGAAAATCAGTAAATGATTTTCATTTTTGCTGAGGAATAAGTTGATATATAAGTTCAATTACTACTATCTGTTAGAGATATATAATAAACATATATCAGCCCAATGTAATAGGTTCAAACCCATTCCTGCTTGTACTAGTAGTCTAGGGTTTAGTCGCCTATATATACTCATGTTAGGGTTCATTGTAACAGAGGTTATTGTACTACACTCCTACACAATAAAGATGTAGCCCTTAAGGGATTCCTCCGTGGATGTAGGCTGTCAAGGCTGAACCACGTAACCCTCGTGTTCTTGATGTTCCTATTCTATGCTTTCTCTTCCGCATCTACTCTAGCATACACAACATGGTATAACACATTGCGTTTGATAATATTCTCCATTGAACATGGTATCAGAGCTAATATTCAACATGATATCAGAGCCAGGTTTCGTTCTTGGCATCAAACAAATATCTCTAGCAAGCAAAGAAGATTCTCACGTGCACACCACCATCAAAAGTCACACATGCTTGCCTGCTGGATCTAGACTCCACGGCATCTTGCAGCCACCATGGCTCTGTGCTGTGTCAAAATCCAACAAACAACCAAGCCGTGGCTTAACTTTTCACATCTGTGCAAATCCATGCCTTGCCTGATGAAACCAATACCACAGACGTGCTACACGACCTCCCACGACAAAAACCCAGAAACACGGCCACCAACGGCAGCCTCACGCGCCACCACACGCCTCCGTTGTAGTTCACGCGCCGCCTCGGATTCCTCAGGAGCAGATCCTTCTCCGGCAACACGCGCCACCATGACGGCCTCGTAGCTCGCCTATCTGCCAAACCCCGAAGTCCGAGCACCAATCTCCGTCGCACGCGCTCTCACGCGCCTACCGGAGTTATCCACGCGCCGGTGGAATAATGTCATGCGCCACACGCGCCTGAAGTCTGATGCTGACGTCATCTTGACACGTCAGCGCCACGCAAGCCGTTGCCACATCAGCCCTACTCCACGTCAGCGACACGTCATAGGATGACGTAATCTGCCAAACCCCGAAGTCCGAGCACCAATCTCCGTCGCACGCGCTCTCACGCGCCTACCGGAGTTATCCACGCGCCGGTGGAATAATGTCATGCGCCACACGCGCCTGAAGTCTGATGCTGACGTCATCTGATGACGTCATCTTGACACGTCAGCGCCACGCAAGCCGTTGCCACATCAGCCCTACTCCACGTCAGCGACACGTCATAGGATGACGTCAGCGGCTCTGCTGCCTGATCCGTGATCCGACCCGGAAACCCGGAACCGACCCGGACCAGTATCCGTTGACTTTGACCTGGTCCAGTTGACTTTGACTTTTTGCGTTGACCTTTGACCAAAAGTCAAAATTTTCAAAAGGGCCTATCTTACTCAGTTTTTCGCGTAGATTCCAATTTTGGACTCCGTTTCTTCATTTGAAACTCTGAAATTGGTCAATTGGCACATTCTTCATTGTGGTTTCTTCAAAGGCATTCTTCAAGGCATCTCCAAGTGATCTTCTCATGCTTATCCAATCTCAAGCCTTCATCGAGCTTCCGCCTTGAGTTTGAGAGAGGGTGTTAGAGATATATATTAAACATATATTAGCCCAATGTAATAGGCCCAAGCCCATTCCTGCTTGTACTAGTAGTCTAGGGTTTAGTCGCCTATATATACTCATGTTAGGGTTCATTGTAACAGAGGTTATTGTACTACACTCCTACACAATAAGGATGTAGCCCTTAAAGGATTCCTCCGTGGATGTAGGCTGTCAAGGCTGAACCACGTAACCCTCGTGTTCTTGATGTTCCTATTCTATGCTTTCTCTTCCGCATCCACTCTAGCATACACAACATGGTATAACACATTGCATTTGATAATATTCTCCATTGAACATGGTATCAGAGCTAATATTCAACACTATCATTCTAATCTAAATTGCCATATCAATCTCAACATTAGTAAAGCGATAAAACAAATAACAAAAGAATTTGTTAATCAAGTGAAAACCAAAAATGAACTTCTTCGATGGAAAAACTACTCTAGGAGTAGTGTATCTTTTTTGTTTTCGTTTTTTTAGCAACAGTAGTGTACCTCAACAAGAAAATTCAATACAAAAGTAATTTACAAGTACTCACAAAACATTTGCCATTAGACTCTATCGACTAAGTAAACACCTCATTGATATAGTCAATGTAACTCTAGAACCTTTGGAACTTCTTTACGAAAAACGCGTCTGCTTCACTCTAGAACTTCGATATCACACCAAATGCACTAATGCAAGGTTGGGAATTATGTGAGTTCATCGGTAAATGGTTTATCAAGGTTTTTAATCAAAGATATGTCATAAGGGTGCAAAACCAAGAACTAGAATGAACTTTCTCAAAAAAAAAATAAATAAATAAAGAACTAGAATGAACAAGGTTTATGGTTTTGAAACAAGGGAAGTGTTCTCAATGATACAAAGTGATATGATTGCCTCTCTTACTAATAGAAACGTACTCACAAAATCTACGTCTCTTGCTTGAGCGAGCCTCCAACGAGAGATAGCCGAAACTTACGGGTTGGAGCATTGTTTCATTCAAGTGACAAGGGGGTTCTCCGGGTGCTCGAGCAAGCTTAGTGTTTCACTCGATCGAGAAGGCAGTTTGCATGAAGAGCTTTCCCAATTTCCACTTCTTTGAGTCTCTTCAAATATGACTTGTTCCACAACACTTGCCCATCACATTACAACCCTTTTCCATATTACATTTTAATGGAGATTGCAAATCTAAATCCTAAAAATCTTTTCATTTGACAATTCTGTGACAAAACTTCATTACAATCTTAAATCCTGATTATAGACTTAAATAGTACAATAAGCCTCGAGAAACCACTTGCCAAAAATAGGAACTCACTATCTACTATTAGAGACTCTCTCGGGTATGGGGTTTATTCACTCAAATTCAACTAGTTACAGTGAGAGTATCCTTGCTTATTTATAGTTCCATAAGTTAGCTACCGATTGGCTAGGAAGTTAGCTACAAAAACCTACTATGTGGCTACCATGTGATTGGCCAAAGCCTAACCAAACTTTTCTAACTAACTAATAAGCTTTGCATTTGTTACTGAGAACCTATCAACTAACTAACTTTTTATTACAAGTGATAAAGACTATTATAAGTAAAAAGAACTACTTATCAAACAACATAAGCAGTAGTGCTAATCATAAGAAACTAATGATTGAACTTGCTGGATAGTAACAAGTTGAAACAACTTGCTCTAAGAGGGGCAGTCCTGATGTAGTTCATTTTAGTATTCAACAAGTTCAATCATTAGTTTCTTATGATCAACACTAGTGCTTATGTTGTTTGATGAGTAGTTCCTTTTACTTGTAATAGACTTTATTACTTGTAATAGAAAGCTGATTGGTTGTTAGTGACAAGTGCAATAATTTGTTTGTTTGTTAGTTAGAGAAGTTTGTTAGGCTTTACCCAATAATGGCCACATGATAGGTTTTTGTTGCTAACTTCCTAACTAATTAGCAACTTGCTTACGTAACTATAAATAAGCAAAGCTGCCCTCATTATAACTACTAGTAAGTTGTATGCATGGATAATGTTGTAATATTTTATGTAAATTTGTTTTTAGAAAATGTTATACATATATTATAGCATATTTATTATAAAAATTTGTTAGAAATGAGTTTATCATAAAAAGTAACAATTATAAATTGCACACACATATCTATTATAATTATTTTGTTCAAGTAATGAGCAATAATTAAAACAACTTTGGAGTAATATTGTATAATAAAAGTTGATAAAAGTATATTAATGCATACTATATTATTGATTTTTATTATGTGATATAATAAAAAGCTTCATTACGAAATCTTTTTTTTTTCTTCAATGCTTCGTTATTGCATTATGATGACGCTTATTATCATCATTAGTTTCTTCATCTTCAACGTTTGAAGTTTAATTCGTCTATATTTGTTCAAATTTTGAGCTTTCATCACTTTTTTTCCTTTTGTTGCATTATTTGTGTTAATCATTAATGAATTGGCACCGGGAGGTTCTTGATTGGATCTTACAAAGTTTGGACTTTGTCGCTAAGATTTTTTGTAGGTATTTGCATTCATATTATATTTCAATGATGTGACGGTTTTTTGTAAACGTTTTTATTTATTTATTTATTTGGTTAATTTTGGAATAATGCAGCAAAAAGAATTAATATAACATATTGGATTGTGTATATATATATATTTTTTCTTCCATACCTTTTTGTCATTTGAAGGTGCATAAAAAATGTTAGCAACTATGTAATTTTCAAAACCATCCATTAAATTGAATTCATTCAAATGAAGTAGGAAAATCCTTTTTTTTTTTCTTTTTTTATTTTTTTTTTTTTTTTTTTTTTTTTGCAATCATGTGGGATTCCTTCTCCAATATCAATAGTTTTATAATAATTTAAATAAGTTGTACCTAAATTTGTTTTTCAGCAAGATCTCAATCAAATATCATAAAATTTGTTTTGTCAGTTGCATCAAAAACTTCAATTTTAATCCTTTATCTAAAGCAGTTTGCAATTGTGTGCATATATATAGTAGTTATTGTGAGATAAATATATTATAAATATTTGGAGAGTATATAGTTAATGTGAGCATCTGTAACTTTGGGATAGAAAGATTTATTTTTGTTTCACATTTTGCACACCAAAATGATCCTACTTATGGTTTGACATTCCTTTCACAAAGCACGCACAAAATGCAATACCAACCCATTGTTGTATTCATGTTACTTATTGTTGCAATGCCCCACATCTTACAATGAACTTTGAAATTAATGTGTATTTTTTTATAGTGTAAATAATATGATGTATTGTTATTTTTTTTTATGTAAATGATGAGTATCATTTGAAATGATTAACAAACCTATTTCATAGGATCTCATTCAATGCATTTTATATTTACTATTCAATGTATAGGATCGTGCTTTTGACCATTCCTATCATTGAATTTTTTTTAAAGAAAATATTAAGTTAATGGCATTTTGTGAGATAGTATATGCTATTTATTAGACTTTTTGTTATAATAAATTTTAGATATATGCATTTGTCAATTATTTCAACAACCTTCAGGAGCTCAAGATTTATATATGTTTTTTGTTGCATTGATTGATGACAAAGAAAATTTGTCTGCATAAATTGCATAGAACATTGAATTGAAATTAGGGAAAAATGAAGACATGATTTCATGAGAATGAGATTTTCTAGAAGTATCATCTATATGTGGGGGAGTCAGAAAAGAGTTTGTAACTGTGTAAGAGTTTTGACTTTAATTTACACGTAGGAAGGATCAAACTTGGTTTATAATGTGTAAGGTAATAACTGGGCTTGAGTTTTTCATAAGGTTTGGTCTATTTTTAAAAGGTATTCTATTTTGTAGAGAATAACTTTTGGTCTAATTGTTAAGAGTAGTCCATATTGTATATAATAGTAAAAGGAAGTTACTATGATCTATTGAGTAACAATTAAAAAAATTTAATAAAAAGAGGTAAAAAATGCTAAATTTATATAATAATAAAAATAAGTTACTATGATCTATTGGATAATAGTAAAAAAAAATTAATGAAAAAAGGTAAAAATAGCTAAATGCAACATTAGAGCGCCATGTGGCGGGACCTTATGCACTCTCACGTGAGGTCTCTACTTTTATATATATAATATATATTGATTGATTGATTTGAATTTGAGTGAATAAACCCTATACCCAAGAGATATATTTTCCAAGAGAGTGTCTCTTGAAAAGCTAGCCTAACCTTTCATTCTCTAAGCAACTTCGCATTCCAAACAACAAACCCATCATCCAATTCCCTCCATCAGAATATATATATATATATATATATATCTCAAACATGACTAGGGCAAGGTCCCAACACAGTCTTGACATAAAGGAGAAAAAAATTGAAACAAAGGGAAAAGATATATACAGTCTCTCGTTGGTGATTCCTCATTCGTCTTGCTAATCTGGTTGATTTGCACCTCATCTCTCTTGCCATTCCGCTTCCCTGCAAGTCAGGGACGACACTACTCTCATTTCTCTCCGGACTTGTAATCATCTTTGATTGCACTAAATGATTACAATTGACATTGAAAAAAATTACATTGAGCCTTGTCATTACAAGTAAATTTTTGTAAAGATTACAACCAAATTTGTCATGCAATTAGCCAACACTAGTACTAAGTAACTTTTACTCTCATTAGGTGAATCATCTAATCCCTCACTTTTAAACTCATCACACAATGTCACATCAATTGCATTTCCTTTTGACCTTAAAAAGTTTAGACACTTGCTTCGAATATGCCCTAAACTAGAACACTCATGTCACTCTGTGCATGTGTGTTTTTCTCATTCTTAGCCTTAAAGTCCTTGTCATTTCGAGAATTAGTATTGGATCCATTCTTGGGCTTATTAATAGGTCTAAAGGATTTACTTTTTTAAAGTTATTATTCAACCTAGGCATGAAAAACTTTCTAAACTTCATAGCAAACAAGGCTAGGTCATCATCGTTCAACCAGTCCTCATCAAAGGTATCACTCTCTTCTTCCCTGACTATTTTAAGGCAGGAATTGTTTTTCTTAGACTGAGGTAAGCAGAATTTATATGTTTGAAGTGAACCAGTTTAGCCCTCAATCTTGATAGTGTCAAAGATCATGCTAATGGTAGTTACCTTGGGATGGAACCCCTCGTGTACAAATCTCGTGAATTTCCTAATCTCCTAGAATCTAGAGACATTTATAGCTTTTAGTTTCCCGCAGTCTTTGTTCTCTCATAAGTTATTTCCAAGACAACCCTTGCCCTTTTGATTGTTTCACTCATGGATATTCTCTTGAATTCCTCTTTTCAAACTGCCAAAAGGATGACATTTATGTCTTTACTATTGTTGGCTTCAATAAGTTCATATTTGGACCATTTTTCTACTGAGGGTTTTGTTTTGGTTAAACTCTTTTCTACTAACAACCTTAGCTCTTCTTCCACGGATTTGAGAACGCTCTTATGTGAACCTTCCAATAAGCATATATATATATATATATATAAATTGTACATTTTTAGACTCCTTAAACACAAACAGATTAACTTAGTTATTTAACCAAGTGATTAATTTAGATAAATTATTTAGATCTAGGTTAACACAAGTAAATCATATCATTGAAACAGTGTGAAAAATAAATAACACAACGATATGATAACCTAGAAAAATCAAACCAGTAAAAAACCTGGAAATAATTTAACCTAGCTATCCTCAAGGTAAAACAGATCCACTATGAAAGAATTGAAGTTTTACAATAGCGACTTAGATCACTAGCATCCTATTGCTACATTCAGTAGAAAACTTACTACCACAACCACGTGACAGATCCGAGTCCACTGACTACTTCTTTCTTGGATTCATAGCAACCACAAGTACTCCTACTTGTGTTTTTCTTCAAGCTTTTTATGCAGCAATTGAAGCGATCACCAAGCTCTTAACATCAATCTTGATCTTGATAACCCTAAGTATGTATGAAGGCAAACATCTCTAGATCTCATAAGAGATTCATACACACAGCATGAACAACGACAGTAAAACATGGCTAGGGTTTTTCTTTTTATACTTAAGGCAAAACATAAAACCATACACGTCATACGGGCTTGAGCTGAGTTGGAAAATTCTGTAGAAAAATAATTTGCACGAGCTTCGATTGATCGAGTCTAATTTTTGATCGATTGAGCCTTGCAGAAAGTGAATAATAGTTTTTTGCAATTATTTGATTCCAACTTTACAATAAACATACTTTGAGTAGCCTAATTCTAGACTCTAAGTTTTGATCATGGTTTGCCAACATTACTCATTGAAGTTCTAATACATTTAAATCCTAAATCCTTAGAACCTAACATAAATAAAAGCATAAACCTCAACTATAGTAGCTTGTGGTGCATTGTATAATATATTTTCATTTAAGCTTCAGCCTCATCAAAGTTTAGTATTCATTTCAAAATATAAATTAATGAGGTTCAAAAAAATTTGTATGCTAGAGAGAGAGAGAGAGAGAGAGAGAGAGAGAGAGAGAGAGAGACTCTCTCTCTCTCTACACACATGCAAAAAAATATAATTTACACCCTATAAGTTTGGTGAATTGTCATTTTAGTTTGTTTAAAACCTCTAGTAGTCGAACTGCCTAAGAGTATACCATGTGATGCATTCTTAAAGAATAAAACAAATTCAAACAAAATCCATAAACAATTTAACACACAATGAATATAAAAATAATAATTATATTCTTAAGTCGGACAAGTAATTAAATATTTGTCAATTTATGAAAAAAAATATTACAATAGTGTTGAATTAAAGAAATTGACCTTAATTAATTAATCAATTACCCAAGTTGATTAATTAATCCAATTACATGTAAAACCAATTAGGGCACAATCATATCACTAAACTAAAGTTAAGTGCAACAGAACATAAGTTTGACACGCGGATTGATCACAATGCAGAATACCTCACAAGAAAAATCTCATCAGGTGAGTTTCAGGTTATCACTCTCAAAAAATATACTAACAAAAATATATGTAACAAGTATAAGGAGTTTTACCCTATTCCAAAGTACCTACCTACAATAGAACCTACTGATCTATAATGAAGCTTAGATTTAATCCTAATCGAACTGTCCATGGCTAATTCCCTACAACAATCCTTGATTGTTGCAGGATCTTCACACAAAAACAGTAATAAGATCTTCAAGTGTTGGTGCCAAAGACTTTATTTGGTGCAGAACCCAAAGGCGCATAGGAGTCACAATAGTATCTCTTTTTTCTTTTTTTCTTTATTTATTTATAACTTTTATGATCTCACCAGTTCAATAAGTGGAGTCTAGGGTTTCAATAAGAAAGCCTTAGGTTTTCTGCCTCTACAACCTTATTTAAAGTGGGGCTTAATAATGGGCCTTTAAATAGGCTCTCCAACTAGGATTACTCAAACCCACAGATATCATTGGTTTAAATAAAAAAAATTTTGCCAAATTTTGAAATCATGTAGTTCAATAGATTGAGAGGTATTGAGGTAGTATAGAGATTTAATAAATCTCGATCGGTTGAGTGTAGTCAAACTTGGTATCATGGCAGTAGATTCAACAATTCTTAAGTAGTGCTCTTGTGTCTTCAATATGTTCCACTTGTTCATATTTAGATACACTTAAAACTTAGACTCAAATACATAAAAGTGTGTTTTGACTTGAATTATGCCAAATATAAAAATTTGACCGTAACAAATAGGTTCATATTCTAAATTATATTAATCTTAAAAGTTTATATTTGACATTTTTCAAATATTATAATTGAATCTTATTTCTCAAATATTATAATATTTAATGAGAGTTATATATTTGTCATAAAAATAATTTCTTATCAAATATTTCAAATTGAACTTATAACATACACGCGCATAGGCTGGTTTACTATAAAAGGAGTTTACATACTTCTCATAAAACCTTTTTCATTATACTCTGCTAAACCACCTCCACCACCCCCCCCTAACCAAAAAAAAAAAAAAAAAAAACTAGTTGACATNTTCCTAGAGTGATAGGTTTAGGAACCTCTGAAAAACCCAAGAAATCTATGAGAAGCTGAATATCTTTAGGTCGGTTTGAGGCTAAGCATAAGGTCATTTTAGATGAGCTTGATCCAGAAGATAAGTAGGAATTTTGAGCGTAAGGGCTGGTTACCACTTTTAGAGGGTCAAGCATCCTCCTCCGGCTGCATTGATTAGAGAGTTCTATTCAAACCTCTCTGTCCACTCATGATTTCAACATTTAGTTTGTGAAGATTGATAAGGGTAGAAGAGTATGTCATTACTCTGCTGTAGTGGCCTTTGCTCTTGGTGTACCTTTGGTACGCGCAACCAGTGTACCCATACACTGAGACCCTCTACCTCGATGACATCATGTCACTCATCACCGGTATTACCATCAGTAGGGGTATTGAATCCTCGTGTCACTTCCCATGAGCTTACTAGCTAACTATTTATTTTTCCAGGATTTCTTGTCACAGTATATGAGCCAATCTCTCATCTTTATACTATTCTCATTAGAGATGTGCATTTTTGTACCTCCGTCACCGATGCTCTTATAAGTTTTCCCACTCTTTTCATTCGCTTTCTTGTTGAGGTCAAGGGTAGTGCAAAATCTCATGGTTTATTCTTTCCTTTTTATTCATAGGATTTTGTTGGACTTAGGTTTAGGGACTTTCCGCATCGAGCTGTCCAATCATAGCTCTTATAAGTGCCACCTTTTTTAGCAAAGACAGCTCAGTTGAAAGCTAGCTCTAAGCATCCTAGAGTTGAGCTTCTATAGGTTATGCATCTAGGCCTCCTTCTTCTGTGACCCTACTCTAAAGAGTATGTAGACCCTACACTGCTGTGGATCCTCCACCTTCTTCATCGAGCACTCTCCTTGTGGAGCATGCTGGATACAGTTATGACCGTTCAGGGGACGCATAGACAGATTTTTTAGATGTGCTCATCTGAGCTTAGGCTACGACAGATTTTGAAGAAGGTTCTACTCCACCGGCTCCACCTTTTGATGGTGATTCTTGATTGCCCTTTGCAATTCGTCACAAAAGGGGAGTACATATATATGAAGATAGGGGGAGATTGGAGATGAAAATTGTATCTAGGAGCTTTACATGATGTATTTTGGTTTTGGCTTTATGATGTATTCATTTTGGCTTTATGTATTTATTTTTATGGGTTGTATATGTTAGGGGGAGAACATTATGCTTTATGTTTTTGTTTCTTTCTTTGTTTCTTGTTTCACATATGGTACATTTGATTATTGATTTATATTTATGAGGTTATTCATGATATATGTCTTTTATTTTATGTTTTGTGAAATCAAGAATTTAGTTTGTTTTACTTGTATTTTCCACAATGTGTTTATGTGTTTGTTGAGTGTTTCAGGAATTACAGGTTAATTCAGTCTGGCTACTTCTACTTTAGCAATTGATAGATAGTAGTTAGGTTGAATGGTATTTAGGGATTTGAAATTTGAATGGGCTGTTTTTAACTTTGAGCATTTTACTTTTGTGATGTGTTTTGTCACGGATTGCCAAATGGGGAGTTTGTTAAGTTCTAAGTCTAAGACTATAGGAATTAATGTATTAGAACTTCAATTTGTAATGTGTTGGCAAACCATGATCAAAACATAGAGTCTAGATTTAGGCTTGCTCAAAATATTTTTCTTGTAAAATTGGAATCTAGAGTGGTTGCAAAGAAATTATTGGACTAAATTCTGCAAGGCTCAATCGATCGAAAATTAGACTCGAATCGATCGAATCTCGTGCAGATTTATTTTTCTGCAGAAATTCCAATTCAGCTCCAAGCCTATTGACATGTAGGTTTTGTGTTTTACTCTAAGTATAAAAGGAAAACCCTAACTATGTTTTAGAAGTCTTTGAAGAGTTGTTGTTGAATCTTTATGAGATCTAGAGATGTTTACTTTCATACACACACTTAGGGTTATCAAGATAAGATTCATGTCAAGAACTTGATGATCTCTTCAGTTCTACTTAAAGAACTTAAAGAAGATCGAAACCTTTGAGTAAATCTCAAAGCCACAAGTAGGAGAACTTGTGGTTGTATGGATCAAAGAAAGAAGTAGTCGTGAACTCGGATCTGTCACGTGGTATGGTAGTAAGTTTTCTACTGAGTAGCAATAGGATGTTAGTGATCTAAATCTTACTGTACAAACTTCAATTCTTTCATATGATCTTTTTACCTTGAGGATACTAGGTTAAATCTTCCTCAGGTTTTTTACCGTTAGGTTTTCTTGGTTATTATATCGTTATGTTCTTATATTTCCCATTATTTACATATATGATTTTATTGTGTTAACCTGGACTAATAATTTATCTAATAATCACTTGGTTAAATAATTAGGTTAAACAACTTGTTTAAGGGGTCTAAAAACGTACATTTATAAAAAAATATTATATAAAAAAGATTATGTGAAAAATAATTGCACTCATAAGGGATCAAATTTGAGTTGTTAAATATCCTTAAATGAACCTAGAATCGTACCAGCTTTGACTACTGCAATGCCAACTTAGTTTAGTGTGCTTTATGACAAAATTATGATTAAAACATATTTAAATATGAAAATTGGAAAACAAATTTCAATTCTATAGTTGTAACTTGTAACATTTTGTAGATGGTACAAGTACTGCTACCGCTTTGGTACCTATAATGTAGAATCCCACCATAGCAATATTCACAAAAAATTAATAAGGGAGCAAAGGTACGGGTAAAAAGAAATGAGAGTACACATTCGCTGTAGCAACATGTTAGATTTATGGTTAAGTGATTAAATTCACAATTTCCTAACAGTTTAAACTTTAGGAACAATCAGTAATTTAACATGGTATCAGAGCAGAAGATCCTAAGTTCGATCCATGGTTTTATTCTACCTCCCATTTAAAATATTAAATTCTTACTTGTTGGGCCCCCACTTATTAAAGGGAAGTTTAGGCCCACAAGTGAGAGAGAGTGTGAGATTTATGGCTAAGTGATTAAATTCACCATTTCCTAATAGCTTACACTTTTGTGACAATCGGTAATTTAACACAATAACTCTATTTATAGCATTGGCGATATCCAATGATAGTGTAATATTGTAATATGGAAAAAGGTTGTAATGTTCTGGTTAAATACTGAAGAACAAGACATATTTGTTTAAAAGGAGACTAGGAAAGTTTAGCCTACATATAAATTATTGGTTGAGAATATATATTAGGGGGAGTACTCTAATTGAGTAGTTAATTTAACATATAGAGACGCACTTAATTCAAGAGGTTTAAACTCAATGGATATGAGCTTAATTATATTATATTAACCATTCATTCTTCTTATCATTATTCAATGTGGAATTTCACTTACACTTGTATACCCAACAACTCCTTCTCACGTGTAAGTCTCTTTCTCTCTGTGAGTTTCAAGACTTCTCTGTGGGTCATGAACAATTCCTACTTGCTCCCTCTTCTCATAATGGCTTTTTTCTTCATCAATTTGTCATTTGTGGGCCTTTTGTACGCTATCCATGAGAGCCATGTGTCAATTCCACATGCTCATCCATGGGAAACTGGCCTACACTTCAATGTCCTGGGAACCTTGCACCACACCATGATCTAGCACCATTGACAATACTTTCTTTGTTGGGTCTTTTTCCAGGATTGTTTGTGTGGACTTTTATGGGCTTGTCTGGTGCAATATACCATCCCTACTTCAATTACGAAAGGGACCCATCCCTGCTTCATATGCGAAAGGGCTCCAAGTACACGCACCCCCGTTCCTGCTCCAACTACGAAATGAACCTTAATAACCTTGTCACTTTTGCCACACATCACTATAAGCTCTAATATCACTTATTGGGGAGATAACATCTTGGGGAGATTCTAATTGAGTAGTTAATATAATATATAGAGATACACTTAACCTAAAAGACCTAAGCTCAATAGGTATGAGCTCAACTATGTTATATTAATCATTTATTCTTCTTATCATTATTCAATGTAAGACTTTACTCACAGATGCTACATAAATACTTATGGGTACATAATTTTGAGGCCATATCACTGTGTGACATTGAGAGCTTTTCCCTTGTTTCAAACCATAGAACCATTATTCTAGTTCTTGATCTTGCACCCCTATGACATATGTTTGATAAAAACCTAGAGAAACCATGTACTACTAAAACCACATATATATATTCCTAAACTTGCATCAATGCACAAAATGTGAACCTAGAGTTTTGGAACGAAGTAAACGTACAATTTGTGAAGGGATTCATATAGATGAAGCCTAAAGGTACTGGAGTTACTATGATGATGTCAACTAGTTTTTTTTTTTTTTTTCTGTAGATTTAGGACTCATAGTGTTTTTGGAATTCTGTCTGAATATATACGTATGCATGTGTGTATAGTGTTTAAATATATAGCATGGATAGTTATATTCACATCTTCTTTGAATCTAAGCGCCACTTTCTTGGTTGTGTGCACTCGGGTCTCAATTTTTCACTGGGGCAAATCAAAACTTGAAAATAATTGAACTTGAATAAACTTCGGACTTCCCCATAATTATTTCATTCAACAAATACATTATTTAAATAGGACACTCTAGATACCAACACTACCTATAATATAAAAAAAAAACTTAAAGATCAATACTTCGGACAAAATTGGCCTTTGCCCTTTTTGGGCAAAATAAGTAGCATTCTGCTTCCTTTTTCAAACTAATTAGGCTTTTTTGAAACTCGATTTTCTCTAAATTGAGTTAAGCCCTATAGTGACGTTTTGTAACTTAAGTTTCATGAACTCGAGTTATATGTAAAAAAATTACCTATAACTCGAGTTCATGGAGCTCGAGTGACAAAACGCCACTATAGGTTCTTAAAACATCACTATAGGTCCTTAAAAACGTCATTATAGGACTCCAAATTTCTTTTTTTAAAAACTTGATTTTGAGTAAGTCGAATTTCAAAAGATGGACATTTCTCTAATTAGTTTGGGAAAGGGGGTAGAATGCTACTTATTTTGCCCGAAAAGGAAAAAGGCCAATTTTGTCCTCAATACTTCTTGAAAACATGTTACACACCAATCATAATTACAACTTTGGCTAACTAATAAAGCTCAGCTCGTTATTTAATTTAAATAACTCAAATAATCAAAGTACAATTAACCACCTTATCAATTTATCTTCAAATGTCCCCCACATAATATATTTGCTGCCCTATCTTCAATGTGTGTCATTAAGAAGATGTGTCAAAAGGAGTCGCTATTAGGTACAAATCATTTCTTCTCCTACAAAATAATCCAAAAGTCTCAGACATGTCAAGTTCTTTTGGTTTGATCTCATTGGGGGGTTTCCAATTAAAGTGATATAACAACTGAGAAAGAACAAGTTCTGTATGTTTTTAGACCCCTTAACACAAGTTGTTTAACCTAATTATTTAACCAAGTGATTACTTAGATAAATTATTCAGTTCTAGGTTAATACAATAAAATCATATCATGTAAATAATGCGAAAAAATAAAGAACAAAAAGATAAGATAACCTAAGAAAACCTAACCGATAAAAAACCTAGGGATGATTTAACCTAACTATCCTTAAGGTAAAAGAAATCTAATGTGAAAGAATTGAAATTTTTACAGTAGAACTTAGACTACTAATATCATATTGCTATCTCGAGTAGAAAACTTACTACCACGACCACGTGACAGCTCCGAGTTAACGGACTACTTCTTTTTTTGATCTACTGCAACTATAAGTTCTCCTACTTGTGACTTTTGAGATTCCACTCAAAAGTTTCAAATCTTCTTTAATGTTCTTTATGCAGCACCTGAAGAGATCATCAAGTTCTTGAAGCAAATCTTGATCTTGACAACTCTATGTGTATGTATAAAGGTAAACACCTCTTAATCTCACATAAGATTCAAGACACTACTCTCAAAAGACTTGTAAAACGTAGTTAAAGTTTTTCCTTTTATACTTGGAGTAAAACTGTAGTTTTAGTTCCTGCAACGAAGACCTCCTAAAAAATGATGTGTTAAATTACAATCACATTGTGTGTTTACATGTATTTTCCTTCAAAATTCCTAATTCTGTGTGACTTTGATGTTGATTATTGTTGCGTGTACATGAAATTTATGTCAAGAGAAAAAAAAAATTGTGGCAATACACAATCGTGTCTATTTGGCTTACAAATTAAAAGGTCTACTACTCAAAAAATATAGCGTGGCGAAATACATGAAAACATGTACCTCTACTCGTTCACCACTTTTGTTTATAGAGTAAAGAATCCTTGTAAAAATATTTGTATAAAGCCAATTGAACCGAGACACCCCGGTGTAGAAAAACCGCACAAATGAAGACCGGAGAACCAACCTCTAGTGGTTATAATCAGAGCCAGTGAATGGATAACCGATCCCTACGGTGCGTGAACTCCTTAGAATAAAGATGCTTAGTTACTAACAGAGAAGAAAAAATAACAATAAAGCAACAAAAGAAATGCTAGTTATAAAGTTTCTTTAAGACATTATCTCCGCTGCTTATGTGTGTACATTAAAAATTCTTAGTATTCTTAAAAAAAAAAAAAGAAATTGCTTGATTTAATTTAATTTAATATATATATATATATATATATTTTTGGCATACCAGAGTGACTGCTTTGATGTGGTTTTTTGTGATATTTAATTCAAGCTCTTTCGTTTCCTGAAGTTTCAAAAGCATTCTGTGCATTTTGAACAATGCGGGCTTGGTTCCTGTTAAGGAAGCCAAGGAACTTTNATAAAAAATTAGCGAAACTTTTATGACAATGAGCATCTCCATTAGTGTAGGCATTTTCTCACCCTAGTTGGAAAATAAAAGTTACATTTTCATTTTTTTTCTACTACCTTTTCAAATATACTTCTCCAATGGACTTTTTTTTTCTTTATCTTATATTAGATATTATTATTTTTATTCTTTCTTAAAGAATTTTTTGCTCATTCTTTTGAATGCACTTTTCATTATTTTTCTTTACTTTTTCAATTTAAGCTAAAATTCTTTTTCTATAAATTGTGACTCTATGTTCATAGAGAAAAAATAAATTTTCAAATAGACAATTAAACCAATATTTTAAAGGTTTTATTCTCTAAAATAAAGAAAATTTTTGGTTTTGACCAAGTTGTGCGATATATATATGACCTAATTGAAAAATCTATTAGCCCTACAAGGCGTGTTACACACTTACACCTACAATAGAAGAGAATTAAAGAAACAAAATACATATCCACAAACTTTTATACCTGCAGCCACTGTGAGGTGTGACTTGGTGGTAAGAGTTTTCGTATTACTTTATATAATGCTTGGTAAGAGTTAAACGGTTTGAGTAGTGGCACTTCAATGAATATGATGTGCCATATTGATAGCTTATTAGGCTTCGATAGTACATGTGGTATTACATTTATTGTTATGTGGCATGGGGCTAATGAGTCTAATTAGAGACCCCTTCTTTGAATCATTCTTATTCAAAGGAATAAAATATTATATAATATTATATATAATATTTACCCTTGCAAACGTGTTACACCTACAACAGAAAGGGAATGAACAAAACAAATTAAAGAAAAGGAAGAATGGACAGTATGTTGTGACAAAATTTTAAACAAAGCTTAAATAAACAAATTATTTGACATGCATGTCATCTAACAATAAAGTTGTTAATTTGGTTTCTAGTGAGAAATTGCCAAATTGGACCATACCTACGAAAATTGGCAAAACTTTTGTGTAGGCGCCGCCGAGGTTGACATCGTATCCTGTTACGATGAACTGAAACATTGGATCCAACTCAAAACCAAAAAATTATTAAGGAAAAAGTCAAACTTCATATAGCATTGAATTAAAATATGATAGTCTCATATTCCAGATTTCCAATTATGTATTGTCATCTCACTTACATAAGTACACCTAGTGTTCCTTGCACCAATGCATACAAAACCATACGCAAACATGGAGCTTCTTTTGTTGTCCCCATGCTGCAATGCCGTCCTTTCTTCTCTTTTGGGTGCCTCTTCTTTTCTTGTTTATCATAGTATATTATTGGAAGAGGTCTAAAGCCAAAGGCCAAAGCCATAAGTTGCCACCAGGGCCATGGAAACTGCCTTTATAGGGAAATTTGCACCAACTTGTTCTCTCTACCGCATTGATCTTTGAGAGAATTAGCCATGAAATACGGACCTATTGTGTAACTTCAGCTAGGTGAGGTCTTGCTATAATCATTCATCACAAAAAGTAGCCAAAGAGGTGATGAAGACACATGATGCTGCCTTGGCAAATGGCCAACTGTTCTTGCCATTGAAGGTTATGTGCTATGATAATTCAAGTATGGTCTTTTGTCCCTATGGGTGATTATTGGAGACAAATGCGAAAGATTGTGTCATGGAGCTCCTTAGTCCCAGCGTGTCCAGTCATTTAGAACAATAAGAAGAAGAGAGGTGTGGAATCTTATTGAATACATTTCATCATCCGAGGCTGAGGGACTCGCAATCGATTTCACTGAGAAATCGTCTCCTTGACATAGTATAAACTGTCGGGCAGTCATTGGGAAGAAGTGCAAATATGAAAAAGAACTCGTATCACTAATCCAGGACACGTTTAATCGCAGTGGAGGATTTGATGTGCCTGATTTGTTCCCTTCACTAAAGTTCCTTGGCTTCCTTACAGGAACCAAGCCCGCATTCTTCAAAATGCACAGAATGCTGCTTTTGAAAACTTCAGGAAACGAAAGAGCTTGAATTAAATATCACAAAAAAACCACATCAGAGCAGTCACTCTGGTATGCCAAAAAAAAATATATATATATATATATTAATTAAAAATAATATACACACCAATTTTATTATTAATCCGAGGCTACACCTTATGTTCTTTTTGTGCATGTGCTATACTTTCTCGAGCACAAAATCTTATGATATACACTAAAGTTTTCATGATTGGCTAGTAAATATTGGTGAGATAGTTATTTATGCCTTTCTCATTATGTTCTAGTCCTAACAATAAAAAACATGTGACTTCAAAAACAAGATCATGTGATCAAAAACTATAAACAACTCCCACACAATATGCACTACATAGTTAAAACTAGCAAAGTGCAATAAAAATAAGTTCATCCAAGCTAAACAATGTACATAAGCATATTATGTAAAGATAATAGGCCAACCTTGATTACAAGTCCAAGATATATAATACAAAACATATTTCTTCTTCCCTTTTTTTTTATTAAAAGGAATAGCAAAAACAACCTATCCTGAAATGCATGAATGTAATACAATGTAAATTCTAAAAACAAAAAGAAAACAAAAAATCAAAAGAAGAAAGGTCACAAAGAGTATTGAGATGAAACACAAACACAAAGACGATGTCAAAAAGACTCAATTAGATTGAGTTTTTTGCATCCAAAACTTCTTAAATGCAACTCTAGCATTGGAGTTATTATTCATATTAGAATGATATGCAACTCCATGATTGGTATACAGGTTTAAACCCTTTACTAATTCACTAATAAGTACCATAAGATCTTGTGCTTGTGGCACAAGTACTTTTGGCTTATTTGCTCGCTTTGTAGCTTGCAACTTGAAACAGTTTTGGCGAATATGCCCAGCCTTTCCACAAAAATGACATACCCACAAAGGTCTATCATGCATCTTATTCTTAGGGAGGTTAGGATTTTCAGGTTTAGACTCTTTAAGATCAATCCTAATCTTCCTAGGAGGTGGTATAACTTCTACTAGTTTGACAATCTCACTCTTGGGGGACTCAAAAGAAGAAACAAAATTTGTGAAATGAGTTTCAAATACTAAGATGTTATCTACCAAACCTAGACCAATTTTGTCTAAGGGAGACTTTTAAACACTCAACATATGATCAAGTTTAGAACTAGCATACCTATTTGTTTGTTCTCTAGCAACAGACAATTCTAGTTCTAATTTCTTAATCTTACCAAGCAACATCATGTTTTCAGTCTTCACCTTATTAATCAATTCTTTCACATCAAGCAATTTCAACAACAAATTTTTCTTATCAAGTTCAAGGGAAGCAATCTTCTTTAAACCTAAGTCAACACTCATTGTATCCTTTGCAGCAACCTTGCATAGCTTATTAAAAGCTTCTTGCAAATCAGCACATTCAGAGAGATCCCCATCAGAAGGGTTCTCTTCAACCACAACACTTTCATAATCTGAAAGCAATGAAGTTTTCATCCTCATCACTACCAAATTCATGATCTAAAACTTCATCATCACTAAAGGTTACAGTCATAGCTTTACCCTTTGACCTTAAGAATGTAGGACATTCAGATTTCACATGACCATACCCTTGACAACCAAAACATTGTTGACCAAGTGAATTACTAGAGGTTTGACCTACTTTTTCTTTAGATTTATTAGTATTGTTCACTTTAGTGGGTTCATTCCTCTTAAAATTCCTAGGTTCAGCATTGTTTTTACCTCTTGCCCTTCGGTTGTTGTTCCTAAAAAAAATTCTAAAGTTCTTGGCAAGATATGCAATCTCTGTAGAAGAGAGTTCATCATCAAATCCATTCCCATCAACATCATCAAATCTATTCTCATCAACATCATCAATTGACTTAAGAGCCATTAATTTGGATTTGTTTGTCTTAGGTAGGTCTAGCTCATAGAATTGGAGAGATCCTACAAGCTCATCAACAGGGATGGAGTCCACATCTTGGCTTTCAGTAATGGTAATCACTTTGAGTCTAAAGTCCTCAGTCAAGGATCTAAGTATCTTCTTAACAATCTTAGGTTGATCATAAATTTCACCCAAATTATAAGCAGAATTAAAAATATCATTTAGTTTAGTATAGAATTCATCCAAACATTCATCATCAGACATTCTAATGCTTTCAAATCTAGTAATTAACTGCTGCAATTTATTAATCTTAACTACATTTGTGCCTTCATGCACAGTTTGGAGGATATTCTATGCAATATGAGCAACCTCAACATTTGAGATTATCTAGAATTCCTCCATAAAAATAGCATTAAAAATAACATTCATGACTTTGCTATTAAAAGCGGCTGTCTCTTTTTAAGAGTTGACTACTCGCTTACAAGAGTAGTTAGTTTCTCCCATCCGTATTTAACAGAATTCTAAACTCTCTCATCAATAAATTTCAGAAATGCTTTCACCCTTACTTTCTTGTAGGCATAGTTATTCTCATCAAAGTGAGGTGGGATCACAAGAGAGTGACTGTGTTCCATGACAACAGGGGTCAAGAATCAACTTTTAGATCAAAAGATCTAAAAACACAAGAGTTAACCTACTCTGATACCACTTGTACGTTTTTAAACCCCTTAACACAAGTTGTTTAACCTAGTTATTTAGCCAAGTGATTATTTAAATAAATTATTTAGTCTCAGGTTAACACAATAAAATCATATCTTGTAAATAATGCGAAAATATAAAGAACACAACGATATGATAAACCAGGAAAACCTAACCGGTAAAAAACTTGGGGTGGATTTAACCTAGCTATCCTCAAGGTAAAACAGATCCACTATGAAAGAATTGAAGTTTGTACAATAAGACTTAGATCACTAACATCCTATTGCTACCTCGAGTGGAAAACTTACTACCATGACCATGTGATAGCTCTGAGTCTACAGACTACTTATTTCTTTGATCCACTGCAACCACAAGTTCTCCTACTTGTGACTTTGAGACTCCACTCAAAGTTTTCATATCTTCTTTAAGTTTTTTAAGCAGCAGTTAAAGAGATCATTAAGTTCTTACACGAATCTTGATCTTGATAACCCTAAGTTTGTGTATGAAGGTAAACACCTCTAGATTTCACAAAAGATTCAACACACAACTCTTCAAAGACTTCTAAAACGTAGTTAGGGTTTTTCCTTTTATACTTAGAGTAAAACACAAAACCCTACACGTCAAATGGGCTTGGGTTGAATTGGAATTTCTGTAGAAAAATAAATCTGCATGAGATTCGATCGATCGAGTCTAATTTTCGATCGATCAAGCCTTGTAGATTTAGTCCAATAATTTTTGCAATCACTCGATTCCAATTTTACAAGAAAACACACTTTGAGCAAGCCTAAACCTAGACTCTATGTTTTGATCATGGTTTGCCTATAAATTGAAATTCTAATACATTAGATCCTAAAGTCTTAGAACCTAACAGAAACATTTATAAAGATATTGTTAATGCCCTGTATCAATTTGTATACATTGATTTAATTATAAGACATGCAGTTGAGATTAGAACCTAAATATATAGAGAGTTTTCTAGATAAATGAACAGTTTCCTCCTAGACTTTTCATTGCCAAATTGTCAAATTCTCTCCATTAAGTTCCTAGTTTAACACAATTAACCTTGCTAGAGCCTTGGAATTCAGTTTTTAGTATTTCCCATGTAAGTCCGGCTATGTTCATGCTAAAAAGCTTAGGGAAGATGGATTAACCACACCTTGTTGGCTGTACCGAAAAGTTGTTGCATCAAGTGGTGATTGGAAGTTGCTGCCATGTGGAGACAGTGATGTGGGCTAAAATGAGGCTGCAAAGATTGGCTCTGACGATAGAGATAGATGCTAAAATTCAAGGAAACATTAATGGCCATACAAAACAAAGGGAGAGTCTTATTTAGAAAACAAAGGGAACTTGATGTACTTTTGTTGACACACCTAGGACTCGAAAACTCTTACACTGTATTTAGTTGGAGTAAAGGGGTAGATGGAAAACTTAAGAAAGAAAAATGAAATAAAAAATATGATTTTTCCTTGGTTTGGTTCACAAGGGAAGTAAAATAAGATGCCTCGATGAATTTTGCCAAAACCTACCAAAAACTGATCTTCCCAAATTGGAGTCCATAAGGATGTACTTTTTGTTTTGCCTTTTTTTTCTTTTTTCTTTTTTTGAGAGGACGTAAGGATGTACTGACTTTAGCTACACTTCCAGCAATTACCCAATGAACCAAATACTTACACACAACTACTATACATGATAATTCAACCATCTTTTCAGAGGTGTCAGCATCATAAACCCAACAGGTACAAAAGAAAAAGAAATCACTTTTACATACATTTTCCCACTAGCATAAAACAAATAATTGATAGAAAAATTAAACAAATAATGTTAGTTTTTAGACTCTTGAGACAAACATTGCTTAACCAATTTTAAGGCCAAGTTGTTAGTTAGATTAATTATGCAAGACTTAAGTTAAAAAAATAATCAAAAATATCATGCTCAATAGAAAATTAAATAACACAAGATATTATAACTCAGGAAAACTAATGAAACAAACTAATTTCAAGGTAAAAAAAAATTTAAGAGGACCAACCAAGAAGAACAATCTACTATCAGATAGAGATTTATAGTATGAATATTTAATTTGTAGTAAACCTAACTAAAGTTAACAAACTTAGCTCTAAATCCAATAGACTTCTCTAATATGAATTTGTTCCAACATGAACGTCCAGTTCACGCTATGATCTTCAGTACACTTGATATTTGAAGCTTGGTTTGCAACTTGATTCTACTGATACTTATGGTGTGAGTGTAATTTCCGGTAAATGCTTGAAAGAGTAGAAGGCACAAAATTTCTTAGATTTCAAAAGAATAGCTCTCCAAGACTTGAAAAACATGCATTAGGGTTTTCTTTATATACTTAGTGAATCTGGACTGAAACCCTAAACGTTTGATGAGCTGTTGGGCTTTAAATAAAATTCTATAGAATTGAGCTTCGATTGATTGAGCTACAGCTTTGATTGGTCGAACCTATCAGACTTTGTTTTCTTGAACCTGCAGCTTCTTTGTTATTATATTCTGATTTGCAGAACCTTGAGCATTGTCTAATATACCTTATAGACTTTATGATCTATACCTAGACAAGTTTGTATTCTCAGTTTGCCAATTACTCCTATTAGGGTCATTTTTTAGGTATTGGCTTATTCTTTGACAAAACGCATTTTACTTATAATTGGATAGATCGAAATTAGGTTTAATGTAACAAGTGTGTGAAGTTTACTTTACAAGTGGTATCATTAAAAACATGAAGATAGATCCAAGAAACAAGTGAAGAAAAGTCATTTCATTAAAACTCGACACTAGGCTCGACACTAGCATCTATCAAGTTTTAATGAGGAAGCTCGACGCAAACTCAATCTATCGAGACTTACAAATTCAAAATTCTCAGATCTGAATTTCGTCCCATGATGACTTGGATGATTATGGTTTCTCTCTCTACAACCCTAGTGATATAAAAGGCTTATTTTAAAAGTCATTAAGTACAGAAACATAGACTCAATTAAAGAATTCATATACTTTATGAAAAGCTACTGTGTTTTGTAAGCCTTAGGGTTTTGTAACCAAGTGTTTCATGATCTTCAACATATTTAGAAGTGAAGAACTTTGCGGCCAACAACAATCAATCAAGTTGTTGGAGTAGTCACGTACTGGGATCAGTGCATGCGAAGAAGTCAACTACAAAATCAAGTCCAATTGGGTATTGGAGCGAAAGTTCAACTACAGGTTGGTATTTTGGGATAAACCAGGATAGTGGTAAGATTCTTGATTAATGGATTCTTGAGAGTGATGACCTAAAATTCACCCAGTGGAGTTTTTGCTTTGCGAGAGGTTTTCTCCATTCGTCAACAAATTACCGTGTCAATTTAAGTTCCATTGTATTTAGTTTATTTTGTGATTTGTTGATACCTCCACGATTTGCATGTAATTTGACTTAATTAATCAACTTGAGTAATTGAATTAATTAACCGGGGTCAATCTATAACCCAAAAATTCTAAATTTTTAGAACCTAAAAAATAATTTAAAAAATATTAAACTCTCTCTCTCTCTCTCTCTCTCTCTCTCTCTCTCTCTCTCTCTATATATATATATATATATATATATTTATATTTATATTTATATTTATAACGTGTGTATAAATATTTAATTTTTATATAATAAGAGNAGATCCTAGACAAATAAAAATTTTCCCTATAGACTTTTCAAAACTAATAATTTCCAACAATTTCTAAGAACCAAATAAACTCTTTATAATATTTTCAAAAAAAAAAAAAAAAACTCTTTAGAAAGGAAGCTTTAATAAATAGTTTGATTTTAAATTTTAAATATGTCTATCATGGTAAATTTAACTTGAAGATTTTTTTTTAAATAGATTGAAGTTAGAGTTTTTATTTTCTTAGAAAACAAAATTTACAATGGATACATCCTCAGCTACTAGGCTGATAATGAGAGATGGAGTTTCCTCCATCCATACAACTTTAGAATTACAAGATTGTGCCCAAATTTGGCTAATAAAACAACCAGCTTGTTTAGAATATGAAAACACTATATCTAAAATTTTAAAAAAATTTAAAAAAAAAAAGATACTAATCAACTAAAGTTTAATATTTAGATCAGAGAAGGCGCATATAATTTTATGTATATACTACAAAAAACGTGGGCTTTAGCTACGTTTTTTTAAGCCGCATTTACAAAAATTGCAATTACCTCTGATAACTATAGCTCGCCAACAAGGATGAAGGTAATTTTTTAAAGTGAAAACAGTCCTACTTGAGCTAAATTACATCACTATTCAAGAAAAGGCTAGTAGATCTACATGTTTAGGATGTTGATGTCGTCTTGTATAGAATAATACTTATTCAAGGGTTGTTGTTTTAATGTTTTATACTACTTTTATTAATATTTATTTTTAATATTCTTAGTTCTTTGGTCATACATATCAAATTGAATTCGAACTTTACTTTTTCGTCAAGCTAATTGAGTAGTATCATTGTTATTATTTGCATGCTCTTAATTAGGAACCCTGGACATTCCCATAGCCACACCTCTCCCCCCCCCCCCCCCCCCCCCCCCCCCCCCCCCCCCCCCTTAGCAAACAGTAATGTTTCTTTTTAATTTCTTTATTTGCTTTCCTGATGAACTTACATGTCTATTGTGGGAATTTAATTTCCTTGCCTGTCATGTGATGCAATGACATGATTGATAATGATATGTTGAAATTGCACTACTCGGTGCCAATAGACTTTGAAAACATGACCTGAAAACGGATCGTTGATCACTCAAGTCTCTATTCAATCAAATCTCAAAAGAAACACCAAATTCATCCACTGCACTGCACTTGGGAAGTTAATCCACAAACATGAAACCATAGCAACCCTAACACTTTTCCAAATATAAAAGACGGGAGAAAATATCAAAAATCAAGGATGCTCTAATATATAAATCCTATAACTAGTTCATTTTAACATACACTCCAACATAGCAAAGAGTAACTGTCAGGCCAAACCACATTAAATCCTTATTTTGCTTCTGTTTTTCTCTTTACTCTCTTTCAATCACTCAACGACTTCAACATAGTAATAGAGCCAAATTCCATCTTGGACAATGTTTTGATACACCAAAAAAACTAGTTACCTATTCAGTCATGTTGAACCTCATGGCCACATCTACCACAATCATCACCCATCAAAGCTTGCACCACCATCACCAACCCAAGAATGACCCTAAGATTAGTGTGCTTACTCTATAAGGACATGATCCTATAATATTAGAAGACCAAAGGAAGCTGAAATAAGTTGAAAAATCCTAGCATTAAAGGATTTACTGACCGGAAAATAGATTACTCCAATTAGTAGTTGATTTTGTCCTTGAAGTGCTGATTGGCACTAGCTTGTCGAACGGTGCTCAAATTTCATGAGTAGCTCCTACAAACTGCCATGCATTTGCAGAAGCCTTGACTGAACATACGTAAGATCAGTTGTGATTGTGGCACGTGCTTGGATTGATTAAAGCACATGTCTTGTAGTTAGTTCAAGAGTTTGTTACAATTAGTTAGAGTTAGTGCACATGTAACACATTAAACACATGGATATTATTTAAGCATACCTAATTAGTTAATCCAATAAGAATGAGCCATTTTTAGCCAATGGGAATAATGCATGAGTTGTAGAAACGAGACAATGAAATCATTACTATTGATAACAAAGAGGAATCCAATTGTTGCATTGTTTGTTGTTAATTCTCTCTAGTCTTTCTCCTTTTCTTGGAGGTGGTGACGCCCGCCCTTTAAGTAGTCTCATTCTTGCTCTCATCTATATTTCTCTTGGATGTTGTGGCTTCCCCGAAGTAAGCTACATTTTATGCAAACCATTAAACACCCAAAATTCTAGAGGTGTGTTAGGTTCTAAGGTCTTAGGATTTTATGTATTTAGAACTCTAATTTGTAATGTTGGCAAACCATGATCAAAACATTGTATTTAGTCTTATGTAGACTTGCTCAAAGTTGGTTTAATATTGTAAAGTTGGAATCGAGTGGCTGCAGAAGTACTTGGGACTCTCGGCCTGGCTCGATCGATCGAAGAATAGACTCGATCGATCGAAAGTCGCACAGGTTGAATTTTCTGCAGAATTTCCAACTCAGCCCTACTTCATTAAACGTTTAGGGTTTTATGTTTTTACCTTAGGTATATAAATAAAACCCTAGCCACGTTTTTGAAGGTTGTCCATATTGTATTGTTGCTCATACATTGCTGTTTTGTGTGAATCTCGTGTGAGATCTTTGAGGAGCTTTCCTTTACACATTTAATTCACTTGGCTAAATTAATTGGTTAATTTATCATAATGGGTCAATTCATTTTTGGCCTATCAAGTGGTATCAGAGCAGGCACACTCTGATTAGGTTTAATCTTTATTGTGTTTGATCCATTGACCCCTGTTTGTCATGGATAGAGGACAGTCATTAATTATACTTCCTTTATTTGATGGCACTAACTATGCATACTGGAAAGTACGCATGAGAGTTTTCTTGTAGTCTTTAGATGAGAAGGTGTGGAAGCTGTAGAGATTGGCTGAACTAAGCCAAAGGAAGCCCGGCCGATTGGGATGAAGTTAAGATCAAGGCAGCAAACTTCAACAGCAGAGCTTGAATGTCTTATTCAGCGCGGTCATCAATGAGGAGTTTAAGAAGATATCCTCGACTGAAATTGCTAAGGACGCATAGACCATCCTCCAAACAACCTATGAGGGTACAAAGGCTGCTAAAGACTCAAACTTCAAAGGCTCACTACAAGCTTTGAAGAGATAAAGATGAAGGAGGATGAGTCATTCGATGAGTTCTATGCCAAGCTAAAAGACATAGTGAACTCAGCCTTCAATTTTGGGGAAACCATTCCTGAACTCAAGATTGTGAGAAAAGTGCTTAGATCTCTACCCGAGAGATTCCATGCCAAGATAATGACGATAGAGGAATCAAAAGATATTGACAAGATTCCTTTGACTAAGCTGGTTGGAAACTTGCAGACCTACGAGCTAGGGTTAACCAGAATTGGCAAGTCGAGTAAAGGCAAGAGCATGACTTTGAAGGCCAAGAGCAGTGACTCTGATGAGTCTTCAGATGATGAGGATTCTAAGATGAGGTTCTACATTACAAGGCAGTTCAAGAAGTTCATGAAGAATGCCAATAGGAGGAGCTTCGACAAAGACCATAGGCAATCCAGTTCTTCTCAGTTTAAGAGCCAAGATAAAGGGAAGAAGGATGCAAAGGATGGCGGTCAGTACATTGTTCCTGCAGGACCTAAGTGCTTTGGGTGTCATGATTTCAGACACATGAAACATGAGTGTCCTACATATCTCAAGAGCATTGGGAAGAGCAAGGCACTTACTGTAACCTTGAGTGACACTGAGCCTGAGGATGATTCCGACAATGAGGATGACGGAATCTTGAATGCCTTCACTGCCACTGTCAATTCTATTAAAGAGATTGTTAAAGACGTAGACGAAGAAGAAGAATTGGTGGATTCTAAGTATGAGAAGATGGATGATCAAGATGATATCCATACAGCCCATGAAAAATTGTACAAGCTTTCTGAGAAGCATGAGAAACTGTATAAGTTGGCCACCAAGAAACTCAGTGATGTGGAACTTGATCGTGAAGAGCTGTCCAAATGTTGTTATGAAGATTTTGCTATGAATGCTCTTAGAGCATTAGCATCCAACGTTCTAAAAGGCATTTTTATCTATTTTGCATTTCAATGTAGTACCATGTGTAAAAAACTAAAAAGACCCCACACCCAGTAATGCAACAACATTAAGATTTTTACATTTTGCTATGGCTACATCTAAAAATAAATGTGTTAGAACATATGTAGTTTACTTGTTAAGAACA
The DNA here is from genome assembly GCF_002906115.3 of Quercus suber. NCBI lineage: Eukaryota > Viridiplantae > Streptophyta > Magnoliopsida > Fagales > Fagaceae > Quercus > Quercus suber. The sequence continues at coordinate 34,501 of NW_027070144.1, forward strand.
TATGTCATTCTTTTATGTAATTGTCTAATCCTTTGACAAAACACACTTTACTTGTAATTAGGTAGTTCTAGGTGTTTTTAATACTTCAAAAAACTGTGTTTCAAGATCAAGTGTTAAAATCATCAAGTTTGTCCAAGAAACAAGCTAAAGAAGTGCAAGTTCATTAAAACTCGACAGCTAGCATGTGTCGAGATTTAGAAAGCTGCTCAAGCTTGTGTGCTCGACACCTGCTTGACACCTCCTATCTGTCGAGGTTTATGAAATTCAGAATTCTAATATGATTTTCTTGGGATCCGTGTTTATGTGTTTAGGCTTTCTTTTCTCTTAACCCCGGACATATAAAAGGATTGTTTTAAGGGCCGTCAAAGAGTACACAAGTTGCACAAGCATTAAGCAAAGTCTGTTCAAGCAATTTATGACCGGAGACAAAGTTTTGCCTTAGTTCATCTCTTTTGAAGAAGTTGCTATGTATGTGCACCTTTGGGTTTTGTGACCAAGCATCTTCTTGATCTTCATTGTGGATGAACTGAAAAATTTTGTAACCAACAACTCTTTCTAATTGGTGATTGAATTCGTGTACTAGAATCCGTGCATTGGTTAGTCACGTAATTGGGAGCGGTGCATCAAAAGGAGAAATTATCACTACAGAACAAGTCCAATTGGGTATTGGGGTAAGGGTTCAACTGTAGGTTGGTATAAGATACTGAGATTCCTTTACTTGTAACTGTTTGTTGTGATAATAATGGAATTTCGGGAGTCGTGACCTGAAAATCATCCAGTGGGGTTTTTGCCGTTAGATTTTCCCCATTCGTAAACAAATCACAATGTTATTTATTTTCTGCTGCATAATTAGTTTATTGGTGATTTGTTTATGCTACCACGTGTTTGCATGTTAATTAACTTAATTAATTCACTTGGCTAAATTAATTGGTTAATTTATCACAAGGTGTCAATTCGTTTTTGGCCTATCACATATTTATAAGGCTCAATTTTATTTCTTAATGGACATGAATACCAATTACTTCTTGAACAAGGAATACTTTTTTTTTTTTCCAAATAAAAAAGATAATTTTTTCCACACCAATAAAAATTCTTGTCTTCTATACCTAAGGCTTTTTAGGGAAAACATTTTTCAAGGAATCACAAACCAAATCCATTTAGGAATCTAAAGCAATTTCTAACAATGGAGTTATCAAAGAATGTATTTTTCAAGCTATTAAATGGCATGTGAAACTGGAATTAGTTGCTACGGGAATTTTAAGAGCTCATTATAGAGAAAAATCTTGTGTACTTTGTGGGGGCATTTCTTGTACGGTTTAGTGAGGGTAAAGGACAATTTTAACTAAAGATTTGAGTTGATTCCTTTAAGTTGTGTTGGACAGTAGCTGTATTTGTTTGTAGCTATTGGTTTCTGTTGGTTGTTTGCACTTTAGGGTCCGTTTGGTTCCCGTAAAATATTTTCTGGAAAATACCTATTTTTCAGAAATGCTATTTTCTGGAAAAGGAAAATATTTTTAAGTGTTTAGTTGTATTATGAAAATTGGTGTGGAAAATATTTTCATGTGTTTGGTTCTATTAGGAAAATGCTATTTTCCTACAACAAATTCCGGCAACAACAACAACAACAACAACAAATTCCGGCAACAACAACACCACAACAATAACAACAACAACAATCAGTTCATCAAAAAAAAAAAAAAAAACAACAACAGCAATCAAACTTTAAAAAAAAAAAAAATAAAAAAAAAATAAAAAAAACAAAAAAAAACTGAGAGATCGAGGAAGAGGAAGCGATGGGTCTGGGTCAACGACGATCGACGATCGACGGCGCGGCGCGGTGCGAAGAGCGCTGGGTTTTGGGTTCGACGGCTTCTGGGTTTGCCGGTGGGAGATCGAAGGGGAGATTGCGATATCGAAGGCTAGATCGCGAGATCGAGCGGAGGTGATCGAAGGCGATCGCCGGGGAGATCGGCGATAGTGCGATCGAAGGCGAGATCGGTGCGGTGCTCGGGGTTCGTCGGCAATGTCTCCAGCGTGTCTGGGCTCCTCGACGCGGTGCTGGTGCTCTCTTTCTCTCTTTCTCTCTCTCTGTCTTCATGCTCTCTCTTTCTCTCCATTTTCCGGAACTCATTTGAAGTGAAAATGATTCCGTAAATCATTTTCACCTTTGACCCACGGTCAACTGAAAATGATTTCCGGAAAATTGCTTTTTCCGGCGTAACCAAACACCCGAAAATATAGAAAACCATTTCCGGAAATGAATTTCACCCAAAACAAACGCAGCCTTAGTTTTTCGTTTAACTGTTTGTTGCAGGTGTATTGTACTTAATAAATTTTCACCCATTCGGGTCTATTTGATAACAATTTATTTAGTTGAAACTAAAATTTTTTTGCTGAAAATACTATAAATAAAGGTAAAAAGTAGCTGAAATAGTACAGTGAGATTTTAGTTTTTCGTTTAACTGTTTGTTGCAGGTGTATTGTGCTTAATAAATTTTCACTCATTCGTGTTTGTTTAGAAACAACTTATTTAGCTGAAACTGAAAATTTTTTGCTTAAAATATTATAGATAAAGATAAAAAGTAACTAAAATAATACAGTGAGATACATAAATAGTATCAACAAGTACAATAGGGCTTATAAATAGTAGCAAAAATAAGTTAAATAGTAAAAAAAAAATTGATTTTTTAAACTAATGTTAAACACACACTCAATTTTATTATTATAAAAAATATATATAAAAAAAAGCCCTACAGCCCTTACATAAACCAATTTGCTCTTTAACACTCCTGTTTATTTAGGTGAAAACACAAAGGATGGAAAATGCATGAGAGAAGACGAGTAAATACTCTTTTCCTTCGTTAGGTTAGGGTGCAAGTAAGAGTAAAAAAAGGGTGTGCTAAATATTTTCTCTTCAGAAAACAGGAGGAAGAATCGAAATGACATTTGTCCCCAACAGGCTTAACACTTTTCTCTCGCACTAATTTCACTGTATAAAAAATTCTATATCTATCTTTCTATGTAATTTACCAACCTCCAAACCATAGTTCCGTGATAAAGAAGAAGTGCGTTGACTGCAACGACAGTTCCGGCGATGAAATGATGACCACGAAGCAGAAAAATTTCTTGGGCGAACCATTGGTACCCAGCAGTAAAGCTCCGCAAGCGCTCAGGGAGGCTCAACATCCTTTGTCCTCCAAACTCACTAATCAAATGGTTCATTTGATTTCTTTGTTCCCTACTATCATACTATTGCATATGGGACACGTATAAAGCAAATGGAGAGCATGATGAAATCACAATGGTGGACATCTCAAAGAGAGGAGATCAGTTTACATGATACATATTTCCTAAAAAATGCTTTTGATTTCTTTTTTCATTTGGCCAGAAAAATTAGACTTTGTTAAATGTATCTAACTAAAAACAACATGGTTTAATGTATCTAACCACGTATTAGTCATGATTTTATGCGATTAGGGCATTAGATTAAATCTATATAAACTATATTTTTCATCTTCTCATTTTTCTTCTCAATCAAACAAAAAGTTTACCATTTCTCTACTTCTCCATCCTCCTAACCAAACTCGCATAAGAAAAAACTAAATCTTTTTTATTTCCCATTTTTCTACTTTTTCATCATCCGACTAAACATAGCCTAATTAATGGGCAAAATCATGTGCCATGTGCCCAATTTACTAACAAATCTGTTTGAGAGTTGGAGCAAGCTTTTGCACAAACCTATGAAGAGCTGAAGATGCTTTCTTGGGTTTTATTGATGTTTGTTTGAGTTGCTCCTAATGCCTAACTCACAATGAGCTCCATAAATCTCCTAATTAATACGGTAAATGTTGCATTGTACTTGCTTGTTCACTCCCAAGTCCAAGAGATCGTAGCAATATATTATTCTTAGAGTACCAAGGTCAAACCACAAGGAGCAAGATAAACTCAAATAGAACGTAACTAACGCTCCGTTTATTTCGATGTAAAATATTTTACATTGAAAATATTTTCCAAAAAATATTTTCATTTTACAGTGTTTAGTAGTATTTGTGAAAATGTTTAGGAAATCATTTTGTAAAAATTTTCTAATCACACAACCCTCTGGATCACTGCAAAGTCCAACTAGAATAGAGCAAATCAAAGCAAAATTTTGTCTAGTTTGAGCTATTGAAGCATCACCAGCAAATCCAAAGTCACAACCTAGTAAAAAAACTGCAACAACAATAAAATCCCACCAAGCTACATAGTATACACGAAACCCATCAAACAACCCAAGTCATCCGTGAAGCCACCGTCAACCCACCACCATGACAAATGAAACCCATACTTGAAACCCATCAAACAACCCATCAAACCCATGTAAAATGTTTTACTATTGATATATTGGTAAAATATTTTACAAGTTTTTATGCACAAACTTTGGTCAAACTGAAAATATTTTACAACTTTAACTATATTTTACATGCAAACAAACACTTGAAAATAGGAAAATATTTTATTGAAAATATTTTACTTCGAAACAAACGGAGCGTAAATAGCAATTTTAGTCAAGAATAAATGTTTTTTTTGCTTGGTCATTGTTAACAAAAACAATAATAATGACTGATTTAGGGCTGTCCAATTGAACCAATAACCTGCCGGAATTGACATCCGACCTGGTGCCGCTCGAACTAAGGTCGGCCTGTTCAAAGCAATTGGCAGTCGGTGGCGGGTCTCTGACTTTAGAACCCGAGGGGTGCTGGTCAAGTGGCAGTTTTGGGTTTTGAAACCCAACGGAAATCGAACCAACTCGACGCCATCTCTCTCTCACCCTAAGTCTATCGAGATTTGGACCAAACCCGACGAGATCTTGTCAAGATCTGTCAAGATCAAATCTAGATTCTTCAAGATTTGGCGAGATCTTAACAAATCTCGCCAAATTTCGACCAAATCTCAACGGATCCAGCCAAATCTAGGCCCTAGCGACAAAACTCGAAACCAACTGGTACAACCCGAAACCTAAAAAGACTCGAACCAAACGATTCGACGAGAATTCCGAGTCGATTTTGGGTTTTGTTTTTACCCACCTAAATATTTCAAGTAGAGTTCATGTCGGGCACAAACCTGCCTGGCTCAACTTGTGGACAGCCCTAAATTGATTGAAATCAATAATGTAAATACTATAGTATCAGGGTGTTTCCCTATAACAATATGAAACTCTTAGTGATATAAAAAGAAATATGTTTCATAATTAATTGTTCTTAAACAATGAAAAAAAAATTAATTATGATTCGGTTGAACTAAGACAATCCAAAAACGCACGATTACCTAAATTAAAAATGTGATTAGAATAGTTAAAAAAATAAAATAAAATAAAAAACTCATTCACTTTAAAACTTTATTTTTATTTGATTTTGAAAGAAATTCATCTAAACAAAAGAAAAATATGATTGAATTTGTTGAAAGTATGGAAGAACTCATACATTAAAAGAAATCTCATTGAACAATTAAATATGTTGGAGTCTCAAAGCTTNCAGAAATGCTATTTTCTGGAAAAGGAAAATATTTTTAAGTGTTTAGTTGTATTATGAAAATTGGTGTGGAAAATATTTTCATGTGTTTGGTTCTATTAGGAAAATGCTATTTTCCTACAACAAATTCCGGCAACAACAACAACAACAACAACAAATTCCGGCAACAACAACACCACAACAATAACAAAAACAACAATCAGTTCAAAAAAAAAAAAAAAAAAAAAACAACAACAGCAATCAAACTTAAAAATAAAAAAAAATAAAAAAAAAATAAAAAAAACAAAAAAAAACTGAGAGATCGAGGAAGAGGAAGCGATGGGTCTGGGTCAACGACGATCGACGATCGACGGCGCGGCGCGGTGCGAAGAGCGCTGGGTTTTGGGTTCGACGGCTTCTGGGTTTGCCGGTGGGAGATCGAAGGGGAGATTGCGATATCGAAGGCTAGATCGCGAGATCGAGCGGAGGTGATCGAAGGCGATCGCCGGGGAGATCGGCGATAGTGCGATCGAAGGCGAGATCGGTGCGGTGCTCGGGGTTCGTCGGCAATGTCTCCAGCGTGTCTGGGCTCCTCGACGCGGTGCTGGTGCTCTCTTTCTCTCTTTCTCTCTCTCTGTCTTCATGCTCTCTCTTTCTCTCCATTTTCCGGAACTCATTTGAAGTGAAAATGATTCCGTAAATCATTTTCACCTTTGACCCACGGTCAACTGAAAATGATTTCCGGAAAATTGCTTTTTCCGGCGTAACCAAACACTCGAAAATATAGAAAACCATTTCCGGAAATGAATTTCACCCAAAACAAACGCAGCCTTAGTTTTTCGTTTAACTGTTTGTTGCAGGTGTATTGTACTTAATAAATTTTCACCCATTCGGGTCTATTTGATAACAATTTATTTAGTTGAAACTAAAATTTTTTTGCTGAAAATACTATAAATAAAGGTAAAAAGTAGCTGAAATAGTACAGTGAGATTTTAGTTTTTCGTTTAACTGTTTGTTGCAGGTGTATTGTGCTTAATAAATTTTCACTCATTCGTGTTTGTTTAGAAACAACTTATTTAGCTGAAACTGAAAATTTTTTGCTTAAAATATTATAGATAAAGATAAAAAGTAACTAAAATAATACAGTGAGATACATAAATAGTATCAACAAGTACAATAGGGCTTATAAATAGTAGCAAAAATAAGTTAAATAGTAAAAAAAAAATTGATTTTTTAAACTAATGTTAAACACACACTCAATTTTATTATTATAAAAAAAATATATAAAAAAAAGCCCTACAGCCCTTACATAAACCAATTTGCTCTTTAACACTCCTGTTTATTTAGGTGAAAACACAAAGGATGGAAAATGCATGAGAGAAGACGAGTAAATACTCTTTTCCTTCGTTAGGTTAGGGTGCAAGTAAGAGTAAAAAAAGGGTGTGCTAAATATTTTCTCTTCAGAAAACAGGAGGAAGAATCGAAATGACATTTGTCCCCAACAAGCTTAACACTTTTCTCTCGCACTAATTTCACTGTATAAAAAATTCTATATCTATCTTTCTATGTAATTTACCAACCTCCAAACCATAGTTCCGTGATAAAGAAGAAGTGCGTTGACTGCAACGACAGTTCCGGCGATGAAATGATGACCACGAAGCAGAAAAATTTCTTGGGCGAACCATTGGTACCCAGCAGTAAAGCTCCGCAAGCGCTCAGGGAGGCTCAACATCCTTTGTCCTCCAAACTCACTAATCAAATGGTTCATTTGATTTCTTTGTTCCCTACTATCATACTATTGCATATGGGACACGTATAAAGCAAATGGAGAGCATGATGAAATCACAATGGTGGACATCTCAAAGAGAGGAGATCAGTTTACATGATACATATTTCCTAAAAAATGCTTTTGATTTCTTTTTTCATTTGGCCAGAAAAATTAGACTTTGTTAAATGTATCTAACTAAAAACAACATGGTTTAATGTATCTAACCACGTATTAGTCATGATTTTATGCGATTAGGGCATTAGATTAAATCTATATAAACTATATTTTTCATCTTCTCATTTTTCTTCTCAATCAAACAAAAAGTTTACCATTTCTCTACTTCTCCATCCTCCTAACCAAACTCGCATAAGAAAAAACTAAATCTTTTTTATTTCCCATTTTTCTACTTTTTCATCATCCGACTAAACATAGCCTAATTAATGGGCAAAATCATGTGCCATGTGCCCAATTTACTAACAAATCTGTTTGAGAGTTGGAGCAAGCTTTTGCACAAACCTATGAAGAGCTGAAGATGCTTTCTTGGGTTTTATTGATGTTTGTTTGAGTTGCTCCTAATGCCTAACTCACAATGAGCTCCATAAATCTCCTAATTAATACGGTAAATGTTGCATTGTACTTGCTTGTTCACTCCCAAGTCCAAGAGATCGTAGCAATATATTATTCTTAGAGTACCAAGGTCAAACCACAAGGAGCAAGATAAACTCAAATAGAACGTAACTAACGCTCCGTTTATTTCGATGTAAAATATTTTACATTGAAAATATTTTCCAAAAAATATTTTCATTTTACAGTGTTTAGTAGTATTTGTGAAAATGTTTAGGAAATCATTTTGTAAAAATTTTCTAATCACACAACCCTCTGGATCACTGCAAAGTCCAACTAGAATAGAGCAAATCAAAGCAAAATTTTGTCTAGTTTGAGCTATTGAAGCATCACCAGCAAATCCAAAGTCACAACCTAGTAAAAAAACTGCAACAACAATAAAATCCCACCAAGCTACATAGTATACACGAAACCCATCAAACAACCCAAGTCATCCGTGAAGCCACCGTCAACCCACCACCATGACAAATGAAACCCATACTTGAAACCCATCAAACAACCCATCAAACCCATGTAAAATGTTTTACTATTGATATATTGGTAAAATATTTTACAAGTTTTTATGCACAAACTTTGGTCAAACTGAAAATATTTTACAACTTTAACTATATTTTACATGCAAACAAACACTTGAAAATAGGAAAATATTTTATTGAAAATATTTTACTTCGAAACAAACGGAGCGTAAATAGCAATTTTAGTCAAGAATAAATGTTTTTTTTGCTTGGTCATTGTTAACAAAAACAATAATAATGACTGATTTAGGGCTGTCCAATTGAACCAATAACCTGCCGGAATTGACATCCGACCTGGTGCCGCTCGAACTAAGGTCGGCCTGTTCAAAGCAATTGGCAGTCGGTGGCGGGTCTCTGACTTTAGAACCCGAGGGGTGCTGGTCAAGTGGCAGTTTTGGGTTTTGAAACCCAACGGAAATCGAACCAACTCGACGCCATCTCTCTCTCACCCTAAGTCTATCGAGATTTGGACCAAACCCGACGAGATCTTGTCAAGATCTGTCAAGATCAAATCTAGATTCTTCAAGATTTGGCGAGATCTTAACAAATCTCGCCAAATTTCGACCAAATCTCAACGGATCCAGCCAAATCTAGGCCCTAGCGACAAAACTCGAAACCAACTGGTACAACCCGAAACCTAAAAAGACTCGAACCAACCGATTCGACGAGAATTCCGAGTCGATTTTGGGTTTTGTTTTTACCCACCTAAATATTTCAAGTAGAGTTCATGTCGGGCACAAACCTGCCTGGCTCAACTTGTGGACAGCCCTAAATTGATTGAAATCAATAATGTAAATACTATAGTATCAGGGTGTTTCCCTATAACAATATGAAACTCTTAGTGATATAAAAAGAAATATGTTTCATAATTAATTGTTCTTAAACAATGAAAAAAAAATTAATTATGATTCGGTTGAACTAAGACAATCCAAAAACGCACGATTACCTAAATTAAAAATGTGATTAGAATAGTTAAAAAAATAAAATAAAATAAAAAACTCATTCACTTTAAAACTTTATTTTTATTTGATTTTGAAAGAAATTCATCTAAACAAAAGAAAAATATGATTGAATTTGTTGAAAGTATGGAAGAACTCATACATTAAAAGAAATCTCATTGAACAATTAAATATGTTGGAGTCTCAAAGCTTAGGAAGAATCACAATTAATTATCATACTGTATAGAAGAAATAAAACCCTTAGCCCTAGTTAAGGGCTTAAGCTACCATGAGAGAATTAGAAAATACAAGTTTTTTGTTGTGAAAGACCACACCCCCGACCCGTTTTAAAAGTGATTGGTTTGGGCCAAATCCACATGAATGGATTGAGTCGTATTATTGTCTCTCAAAATAGAGGTTACTGATTACATTTTTACCTTTAGATTAAGGGTTTTACAATGGAGTCACAATTTATTTAATTAATAGAATAAATAAGAAAACCATAATTAAAAAATTCATCATTTTATTGATTTGAGAATAAATGTACACTAATTATAAGAAATTACATGGCTTTGGTCCTAAGTTCTAGAAACAATCTAAGATAAAATACGTGGCTTTGTTTCCTAGTTACAATCCAGAGATTAAAAATTACATGAATAAGCATTTGATCTGCTAACTCTTAATCTAAGCTCGAAGGCTATGTTACAAGATAGAAAGGTATTAGGCACCTACCTTGCCTAGTGAAATCGTTCTTCTAGACTATAGTGGCCAACATTCATGTCATATCATCCAACATATTATCAATCAATTGCATGTCCATTGCTTTGCTTGAATTTAATGTGTATGCATGTGATAAACCCTAATTTCATTTATTAATTATTACAAAAATAACTTCCAGTGAATGCGTGTGAATGGTGATGTCCTAAATTCAATTATTTGGAAAAATTATGAAAATAACATGTTTTTCATATTTTGTATATGGATTTAAGATCAAAGCTAGTGTCATGCATGAACATGTGATGAACAACCAAGAACATATGAATAATAATTTGAACAACATTCAAGCACATTCAAGCAATTTAAATAATCCACTAGCATGATTTAATCTTATATTCACATTATACCAACATAAAAAAAAGTTAGGGAAATAGATTATACTCGCATCCAAGATCTACATGGTAAATGGGGGAGGCTTTTGGTGGAGGTCTTAAGAGTGGAGTAGAAAAGAAGAACTTGGAAGTTGTGTGCGTGCTCTGTCCATCACATACAACAAACAAGGAAACCAGTAGACAAGCAAATGAACAAAGAAAGGAAGCAGAAATCAAGCATGCTGAAAGTAAATAATTAAGCAAAGGAAGGAGACATGCCAACAAACAAACAAAGAAGGAAGCATGTGAACAAGCAAGCACATAAAGCAAGTATGTGTCCTCAGGGGACAAATGTAGGTTTGGATTTAGTGTTTGTAGATCCATTGAATTGAATTACAAACGACACAAATGCCAATAGGCAAGGTTCTTGGAAAGGGACTAGGGATCCCATGTGTAAAGACAAGTACGAACCCACACGAAATCAATATTTGGAGCAATGCTTGAAGACACAAACAAATAAGCAAAGACACATGCATGAGCAAGATAAATAAATAAGCAAAAGATGCAACCAATCGCATGAGAATTATACGTGATGGCATGAAGCAAGCAAGGCAAGCAACACAAAAAGAGACAAAGCATGTTATTACACTCAAGGATAAAAGCTAATCATGTCATAACACACGCTCAAGGATAACATGAGAAACCCTAACATGCAAAGCTAAGCAAGAGAGAGAAGCAAGAGTACAAGCATGCCAATATCATCATGATAAGATCTCATACAAGCGGTTACATCCAAACAACCAACAAAAAGGAAAAAGATTCAACCAAACAAGACAAGAAAAGCACAAAAGGTGCAAACAAGCATGCTAAAAAGGGAGAATAAAAATCTGAAGCATGGTAAAGATGCTAGATCTAAACATGCAAGCATGGATCTAAAGTTGAACATGGATCATCCAAACATGGCATCACAAGATGATGGATCCAGGAATAAAAGCAAGTAAAAGTATGAACAAGCAATTAAGACTCTAAGCCAAACCCTTTATTGGACTTTGGTGTTTGGATGTGAACCTTGACCAATGGATCAATATCTACACCCTACCCATGACACAAATAAAGAAAACAAGGTATAGACAAATTAATTGAAGCCGTAGGCACTCAAGAAAAGTATCCAAACATGTAGATATGACATAAAGAGCACAATCATGAAATATCGGCATATCCTTGCCCAAGAAGGCTAGGCCAACATCTTCAAAGCAATAAAAACAGGCTAGAGAAGTAGATAAAGCAATAGACATGCTAGGAAATTGAAATAAAGCAATAAAAGTACTAGGAATTAAATGAGTGTAGATTGTAGCTAAAAAGCTACATCTACACCCGCCAAATCTCAAAACCAAGATGGACCAAGGAGAAGGACATGGAAGCAAGAACACTACCTCTTGATATATGGAGGATGAGAGAATCAAGAATTTGTGTCTATGTGTTTGAGAGAGAATTAATTGCTATAGGAAATGGCCTAAATGCCCAATGTTTTTTTTTTTTTTTTTAATAGTTTTGAGAATTGGGGGTATTTATAATAATTTTTGTGACCTTTCAGCTTCCGACGTGCACTAAGTGTATGCCGAGTGGTCATGCTGACATCAGCAATCTTGACTTTTTCTCCAGATTTTTCAATTTAGACTTTGACAACTCGTTTGAAGGCCTTTTCGAACTCAAATTGACTTGATTATGGTGGCACTTGAAAGACATGGATGTCTAGTTTCCAAATCACTTAGCCTTTTCAAAATCAACAGTCAGATAAAAAGTTATGGCCTTGTGAAGCGAGTTGACACGCCCAGCCCGATTTTTAAGATATCTTAACCATTTTAGCTTTGATTTCAACCCATGAGCAGTCGTTTAAAAGAGAATTTGATATTCTTTGTAATGGCATTAGTTTTATTCTGATTGGATAGTCGGATCAAAATTTGATTTTTGAGTCAAGTTCTCCACAATTCTCATACATTCTCCTACAATTCCTATCCATCCCTATTAGGAATCACTAGATTCCTAATAAATTTGAACCTTCCAAACATGGTAAAAGACCCAAGCACTCTAGCTGCACCTCCTTGGATAGTTAAACATGATATTAATGGTCCTCTTAACTCCTTTTTAATTCTAGTTTGACCTCCATTCTCCCTTACTTCTCCCAAAAATGCTTGTAAGCTCATTTTTCACATGATTTCCTAAAAATAGAAAATTACACACAATAAATGACATTTTATTCAAGAAATTATATAAAAATAAATAATATTGACTAATGCAAATCATAACTTAATTATACAAATTAAGCATAGTAATAAGAAGATAATGCCCAAAAATAGATATATATATATATATATATATATAATATACATTTTAAGGCATTATCAATACCTTATGAAAATGAGAATGATATTGTCATATAGACAAAAATCTCCTAATGAAACTGTAGGGTTAGGATTTATGGCCCAAACCCAAAACAATATATTTGTAGAGTGTGGATGATAGAGCTAGGTTGACTGTGGAGCTCACAACAGTTGATCACAACGTCCAAGTATAAACCAGCATAAAAATACACGTAAAGATCAAATAAACTGAAGTCCGAAGAGACTTATGATAAATTGAATACTTGTTACAATTCTTAGGGCTACAGTCAAACCTCTCTTTTTTCTTTTTCCTCCCCTTTTTATTAGGAGCCCTTCTTCTTTATATAGCATCCTCCCCCATCATCCCCATCGTCCACTTGTTCTTCATTTAAGTCCCTACTTGAGTGCATGTCATGTCATGTATCTTCCTCAGTTTTTTGTGAGTAGCGGTAGCTGAGGTTATACTGTTTAGGGGTCTTCTCCAGATAAATGCAGCCAGAAAATTTGTTGCAGTGCATTTAATACGGTGGTGGCAGCTTTTCCTTTTAGATATTTCTCCATTCTTCTTATCTCCAGGCGTGTCCAAAGCTTATCTAGACTTCTGAAGTCATTAGTAAACTCATTCGAACCCCCCAGATATTTATATGACCAAGAATCTTTACATCCGAGAAGAATGATCTTTTCGGAACACTGATACTCTCTTCGGATGGATCTTCTTAGCTCCCAAGTATCCTTCTTTCGTGCGAAGTACCCCTCAATAATTTTAGCCTCTTAGGACATACAATGACCTTCACATTGGCCTCTAGGCCCACTACGTATGGTTGGGCTTTTCCCCCCATGGAAACCATTATCTATTCAAGAAAATTTGTGTTAATGACAAATCAATGTAAAAACGATGTTTTTCGCTTCAACGAGCTATGAAATAGTAGTTCATGAAAGAAGGGGTTGTTTTGGTTTCGCCTTTTGGAGTCCAAAACACAATAACATTTCGTAAATGCATCTACTTGGCATTTGGTAGATCTTACAAAATCGTACTTATTGGGCCACTATCATGATTTTACATGTTAACGCATGCATTTGCACCCTTTGAGTTGCGATTGCAAAACACATCTGCAAAACAAGTTTGAAAAATGCCCAAAATATAAAATTGAACTACGCTAACTAGGTCGGGTTGTTTCTTATTAGTATTAATTTACACTGTATTTAGAAAGAATTGCAAAACACATCTACAAAACAAGTTTGAAAAATGCCCATAACATAAAATTGAACTACCCTAACTACGTCAAGTTGTTTCTTATTAATATTAATTTACACTCTATTTGGAAAGGAGGGGGGGGGGGGTAAGAACCACATGTCGTCATTTCCTCTATTTGGTTGCACGTGAAAAAAGAAAAATAAATGTGGTGGAGTGATACTTTTCCATGGGCCCACTGTTTTTGTATCAGCCCAATTTTGGCATAATGGGAGGAAGGAAAAATATTAATTTCTTGGAGTTTATCATTTTATACTATAAAATGACTAATATGTCCTTAAAATTTTAAAAAAACAAAATATTTAATATAAATTTTTCCTTAATTAATATGAATGTAAAGGTAAAAACATGCATTTTCTTTCTTTATCTTCCATTTACAAACCCACAAAGGAAAGATAGAATTCTCATACTTTTCTTCTTTCCTTTTACTTCTTATATCCATTATCCAAACACATCAATAAATAATATTTTCTTTTCTTTTTACTTTTATTCCTGCCCTTTCTGTAGCTACATTCAAACATGGTGACAATTTCTATAGGTATTGACTAATTGGTATTTCTGCATCGGAAGTGATGCTTATAAATTTGGAGTGATTCCTTCGCATCCTATCATAGAGCTAGGTTGAAGTCCCACGTGAGACCCAGGATGGAGCATGAGAGCGTCACCTCAGCACAGAAATAACAGTCTAAAAATTCGTGAGTAAAGCTTATTGGTACATCAAATAATGATGAAAATGTAAAATAAATGAAACTAGGTAGTACTAAATATAGCATAAGATAGATTGGACTGCAGTCGTATCTTAGGCCTGTAAGGTATCGATTACCCCGCCCTGTAGGTGCATTGCTGTTTGATTTTGGTCCAAAAGAAATGGTCTACAACTGAAAAGCAAATGGTCAAAAAATGACCCAATATGACTCTCTATCCTTTCTTTCACTGTCTGCACGCTCTAGCTGCCCTTGCAACACTGTGCCATGACTATGACTCATGAGTCTCATAGGTAGTTCTGAGTTCTGACTATGAAAACTATTAAAAAATAGTGACCATATGTAAATAATAATAAACGGCTATGCACGTATTCAACTTAAGGTTCATTGCGTATAGGCCATGGTAGTAAGTTGTTGATTGCTATTTACCCAAAAAAAAAAAAAAAAAAGTTGTTGATCAAGCTTCTTTTTTTTTTTTTTTGGAACTGCAAGAAAAATTTATTGAGGATCGAAATTTTCAGAAACAAGCTCGCTTTGGATTTGTCATTCCCCATCACCAACGAGTTATTAATTAAATGTTGATTTAGACCCTAAATTTTAATTACGGTTGAGTCAATTAAGATTAATTAAAAATTAATAAGAAATTTATGTAATTAACCAATTACAGGCTACTATCAATTTGCATGGATAGACATAATTGAGCAAATGAATTAATGTAGAGTGCAAAAGGTAAAAAGGAATCAAACCAAAGATAACATTGGATGTGTTATCAAAAAGAAAAACTAGAAAATTCGGTGGAAAAATCTCTCCGCGGTCCGACAAGTCAAAAATGATTTACTAATTAATAGGTTGAAGTACACGAATATATTACCTTCCAAGCTTAAGCTACTCAATGTGCTTGAATCTCTAAGCTCTAGTCACCAATAGATTTCTTAAAGTTTTGTCTTCAATTAGCTTTCTGGATTTCGCAATGCTAACTAATTGCACCACCAAGCCTCTATGGTTGAAAATGGTTAAACTTCAATGCTTTAGCTTCACAGCTCCAAAAAACTCACACCACTCAGGTAAATGAAATTTGTGTTTAGGTAAACCACCTCTCATAGGTATGGCAATGGTGAGAGAGAAACATGTAGAGAAATTAAGGTGTTTGACTCTCGTAATGGAATGCACAATTCTCACACTCTCAAGGTGGGTGTATTTGATCTCTCTAATGGATGTAAAAGAGGTATTGTAGATGATTTAAATAACTGAATTGCCTACAATACCGAGTCACTCGCGCATGAACCACAAATCATCTCGAGAGTTGCTATCTCAACTAATTTTTGAACTCTCACATGTAGGGCACTTGCATAGTTGCTTGGTCTCCTAGTTAACTTGTGAGTTCCACTGGCAATAGCTAGAGCTATAAACGAGCTAAGCCAAGCCGAGCTAGATAGAGTATTAAAAGTTAAAACTTGTTCATCTAAAAAAAAAAATTAACACAAGCTGAGCTCATGCTCATCACCAAACAAGATTTTATATTAAAGCTTGACTCATTTTCTTGTTAAGCATACTCGAACTTGTTCATAATTAACTTATTCTCTTCCTATATATTGTGAAACCATAACTAAAATGTTTTACCTTTTCACTATTTCATGAATTTTTACTATGAATAAACATTTTAGTTAAATAAGTTAATATCACATGATATTAATAGATTCATATGAAATTGGATTGAATTAGTTTGTCAATAGATTCACATGATATTATTTCAATCCAATTTCAAGGCTATATAAATATATTTTTAGACAAACATAAATGTAAATATAAAATATTATATATAGTTAAATCGAACCCTCATGTTCACGAACTTCTTCATGAACATATTATTATATTTGAACTTAACTTATTTAATAATCGAATCTAAAATTAAGGCTTGAACTTTGCTTATTTTCTAAACAAACTAATATAAACAAGTTTTTTCTCGAGCCGAGCTCAAACACTTGATTCATTTACAAACCCTAGCAGGAACCTCTTAGTTGATTATGTTTGTTTGTTTAGACCCCTTAAAACTAGATTATTTAACCTAATGAATTAGCCAAGTAGTTACTAAGATTAATTATGAGAACTAAGTTAAACAGTAATAAATTATATCATGCACAATGGAAAAGTAAATAGCATAATGGAAAAGTAAATAACACAACAATATGATTATCCAGCAAAGCCAATAAAACCAACCGTTTCAAGGTAAAAATCTAGGGAGGATTTAACCTAACTATACTCAAGGTAAACAAATCCACTATGATAGAATGAAAGATTATAATAGACTTAACCTTAAATCTAAAACTACCTCAAGTAGAACTTACTATCACGACCACATACAGCTCCGACTGCATGGACTCTTTTATGTTGGATTTGATGAACACAAACTCCCACATTTGTGACTTTGAGATCTCACTCAAAGGTTTAGCAACACAAACTCTCCAATTGGTGACTCCAAGACCACCCTTGAAGGTTTAAATTATTAGCTATATATGATCTTGTTGCAGCAACTTCAGATCTACCGGTTCTAATGATATGAGAATGATTTCCCATAGTGACTTTGAAATGAGAAGGCACAGCACCTTTTAGATCTCACAAGAACAACTATAAAGTCTTATCAAAACGTGTCTTAGGGTTTCCTTTAAATACTATGTGAAATAGATCTGAAAATTTAATCACTTAATAGGCTTATGAACTATTGAACTTTAATTAAATTCTGCAGAACCCGTCTTTCGATAGGTCAAACATGTTTCTCGATCGGTCGAACCTGGCATGTTTCAAAATATCCTTTCTGCAGCTTATATGTTATTGTGTTCTGACTTGTAACACTTTGAGTGATGTCTAATAAATCTTCCTGACTTTAAGATCAATATCTAAACAAATTTGTATTTACCATTTGCCAATTATTTTAAACTTTTAGAACTAACATATACATGGAAAATTTGCATAAAGATACAACGAAATTGATACAGAATAAAGCGAACGAAGGACATCGGAAAATTCAACTTAACATATTGGACCATGACCAGATGACCTAGAGCAGCTAACTCATGGGAAAGATACACTATACAGATAAAGTGGTTGATTAAAGTAGTTTATAGGCGGCACAAATATGTAAATCCAAATAGAGTTTACAGGCAAAAGAAGAAAAGAAATAGTAGGCTAAAATTTCCCATATCAGGGTAAGATTTCCTTGTTTATGTGTTCGGATTCTCTTACAGTACGAGAAAGATACAATATTTATGCCCGTGGATTTATAGGGGCACTGTTCATTCGGATCTTATCGCAACAGTGATCATGGTTTGTCAGAGGCCTTTCTTTACAAATTATTGGTTAAATATGTGCCCACCTTTTTTCTTTTTTACCTTTTAATCCGAATACGGCTACCACTTGCTGGACTTGACTAATTCAAATCTTATAAAGATGAAAGAAAGAAAAAAAATCTGTGCTTTTTATCTGTTTGGTTGTTAGGAAAAAAAATAAAGTTCTATTCAAAGGACTAGGAAATTAAGGGTAACTGTAAAGGATTCCAGTATCAATGTTTCTTGACATCTTTCAATTCCTAAGGTGTTTTTTTTTTTTGGGTAAAATTCAAGTTAAAACAAAATAAAAATTCAGGAAAAAAATGTTAACCCATAATAAATAGAAAATTAAAAAGAAAAATCAAATATTTTATATACTGATTCTTTTTTTTCTTTTTCTTTTTTAATAAAAGTACTATTGGTAAAGCATTATATTCATCTATGGTCGTCAAACCAACTCCGAAAGCTTCTTCACTTTAGCCGCAAATAGGGGCAGCTCAACCATTAGTAACCGAATTGAATCAATCTCGACTTATCTTGATTGACAATCAATCAAGCGAGAGTTGCATACTCTATTTTTTGCATTTCTCACTAGGATTTAATTATTTGTTTAAAACTACGTAAAATACCTATATGAAACCTAATAACACGACTTCTAGAGAGGTGAGAAAGGTAGAAGCTCAGTGTGATCCAAAGAGAAAAATATAGGGTGCTTTTGTATAAGTTACTGCAAAATTGGATTCTAAGTTTAAAATGAGCGTTTGAAAAAGAAAAAAAACTACGAAAAGTTGTTATTGCGAAACAGAGTTTTGTATTTTAGATGCTCATTTAAGTTTCCAAAACGCCTAACCAAACAAACCCATAACATCCTTTGTTGATTTTTCATGAGAGATTTCCTCAAATTTAATCAAAAGTGTATAATCAACGCTTGAAACCACTAGGCCTCTGTTCCGATGAGTTCACTACAAATCAAAATTTCATTTTCTTAAGGTTTGAACTAAAATGAAATTGTTAGAGTTCTATCAAAAAAACTCATTATCAATTTTATTTTAATTTAAATTTTAAGGGATTAAAATTTATTTAAAAAGTTTGTGGGATTAAAATTTAACTAGTCCAATCCATAAGGGGGGAAGGATTTTTTTCTTTTTTCTTTTTAAGGGATCAGTTGGAAGAGCATTAACTTTGGGGGGTGTAAAACCCCCCAAGTTGCTAAAATAGCCACTAACCATCTAAGAGCATTCTTATTAAGCATGCTATATGCTAAAAGATGCTTTTTTTTAGCATTTCTAACCCAAAAACGTGCTCCATCAAAGATTGTATATGTCAAAAAATTTGCAATACTGCTACAGTGCGCTCTCATTTTGAGATCGCATTGTAGCACTATGCTATAATTTTTTATTAATTTCTTTCTCTCTTTCTTCCGTGTTGTCTCCTTCCAAGTCTCTTCTCTCTCCTCTCTCACTTCTCCTCTGTCACTCTCTCTCGTGCTCTTTGCCCCTCTCTCCTTCTGGTGTCTCTCTCTCAGGCAAGCCCTCCATAGCTCACCAAAACATGCCGCCGCCGTTATTCTCCAAACCCACATGCTCTCTCCTCGTCATCATCATCGCCGTTATGATCTCCATCCCCACTGTCCGATCTGATTACCCTCCGATCTTTGTGCTATCTCCATACCCACATGCCGCCGCAGATCTTGTGCTCTTCGTCCATTCCTTTCCTTTTCACTGTCTCTCTCTTGCTCTCTGTCCACTCCTTCTTACTCTTTCTTTCATTTTCTCTCCGCCTTTCTATTTCCCTTTCTCTCTGCATCTCGAGTTCGTGGGTCTTGGGTGTGGTCGGGATGTGATGCTGGCTGTGGTTGGGCTGCGATGGTTTTTCATGGATTGTGGGTCTCTACGGTGGTTCGTGGTGGGTCTTTGTGGTGGTTCGGTGAGTGGATTTTGCAATTTGATATCGGTGAGTTTTAATTTCAATGGTTTTGATTGATTTTGGTGGGTTCTTGATTTCGTTGGCTGGGTTTGTGGGTTGATCGGGGTGGTTTTGGGTGCTGGGTGTCGGTTGATCGGGTTGGTTTTGGGTCTTTGTTGTGATGTTGTGATTCTTTGATTTTGATGATTCTTTGATTTTGTGGCTTTGGATGTGGAGGTTTTGTTTTGTTTTGTTTTGTTTTTTTGTTTTTTGTTATTTTTTTTTCCTGCTGTTGTTTGTGGTTGCGGCGATGGTGGGTGGATGTGGTGGTTGTGATATTGGTGGGTGGATATGGTGGCCGGCAGCGCTGGGTTGAGAGAGAGAGAGAGAGAGAGAGAGAGAGGATGAATAAAAAATGATAAAGAAAGAATCTTTTAAAGAAGTGTTAAAAAAATTAGAAGTTTTGATGTAAATACTAAATTTTTTAGAATTCTTTATAAAGATGCTCTAAAAAAGAGTTCCATTCAGGAATGTATACCTAAATTTTTTTACAACCTATGAATAGTAAGTTCTTATATTTAGAACTTATTATTCATGAGTTTGTAAACTAAAATAATATATTTTATTCAATTTCTCTCTCTCTCTCTCTCTCTCTCTCTCTCTCTCTCTCTCTCTCTCTAAGTTGGAAGAGCATTAGCATTGGGGGGAGGGGGGGGGGGGTGTAAAACCCCCCAAGTTGCTAAAATAGCCACTAACCATCTAAAAAAGAGTTCCATTCGGGAATGTATACCTAAATTTTTTTACAACCTATGAATAGTAAGTTCTTATATTCAGAACTTACTATTCATGATTTGTAAACTAAAATAATATATTTTATTCAATTTATCTCTCTCTCTCTCTCTCTCTCTCTCTCTCTCTCTCTCTTTATATTTATATTATTATTTGATTAGATGATTTATATTTTTTTAATGAGTTGTATGTAAAAATAGAAACTGAGATATTGAGTGACTTGTAAAATGAAATGGTAAAATTTATAAAGTGATATTTGAAGATGTAAAATAGAGTTTTTTTTTTTTTGCATCCCTAATACTAATGCTCTAACGGGTAAGTTATAATTAAATGTTTGTCTACAAAATGAAAAGTGTATTTGTATGTTTTTAGACTCCTTAAATACAAACAGATTAACCTAGTTATTTAGCCAAGTGATTAATTTAGGTAAATTATTCAGATCTAGATTAACACAGATAAATCATATCATTGAAACAATGCAGAAAATAAATAACACAACAATATGATAACTCAGGAAAACCAAGCCGGTAAAAAACCTGGGGAGGATTTAACCTAGCTATTCTCAAGGTAAAATAGATCCACTATGAAAGAATTGAAATTTACATAATAGCGACTTAGAACACTAACATCCTATTACTACCTCGAGTAGGAAACTTACTACCACAACTACGTGACAGCTTTGACTCCATGGATTACTTCTTTCTTGGATTCACAATAACCACAAGTACTCTCACTTGTGTTTTCTTTAAGCTCTTTATGCAGCAACTAAAGCGATCACCAAGCTTTCGACATCAATCTTGAGATTGGAAACCCTAAATATGTATGAAGACAAACACCTCTAGATCTCACAAGAGATTCATACACACAGCATATATAACAACAACAAAACGTGGTTAGGGTTTTTCCTTTTATACTTAAGGCAAAACATAAAGCTCTACACGTTATACGGGCTTGAGTTAAGTTGGAAATTCTGCAAAAAAATAATCTGCACGAGCTTTGATCGATCGAGTCTAAATTTCGATCGATCGAGCCTTGCAGATTTACACAGTAAATCTTGCAGTACACTCGATTCTAACTTTACACATAAACAGACTTTAAGCAGCATAATTCTAAACTAAACGTTTTGATCATTGTTTGTCAACATTACACATTAAAGTTCTAATACATTTAGATCCTAAATTCTTAGAACCTAACAGTATTGATTTGGACATAACCTAATATTAATTCAAACTTTAAGAAATCAAATGTATGCAAGTAAAAATGTACTGTAATTTTCTTTTTTTACTTAAAGCACAGTGCTTAGTTGATTCCTTTTTCTTCTTCGCCCGCATGCCTTCCTCTTTGAGTTTGGGGCAGTGGGTTATACAGACTAGCTTATCTTCCCTTAATAAGAAAACCCACCTACCCATTGCACGATCCTCAACTTCTACAGAAAATGAATGAAAATACCACATATAAGTTTAAGAGTTTAAGATAAACATTTAAGTTGATTTTTGGGAAGCTAGGCAGTTCATGGCTCAAGCTTAGTTACATTAATCACTTGCTCCATCACACACAGAGAGGCCAAGGAGGCAAGGAAAAGACGTTTGTAGAGTCCGGTTAATGTGTGCCCTTAGGGCACACATTAAGATTTTTATTGTTGTAAAATTTTTTCGAGAATTGAAAAATCTGTCATTACTTTTTCAATTCTCAAAATTCTTTTTTCAAAAATAAAAATTAATGTGTGTCCTAAAGACACACATTAATAAAATCCAAAGTAGGTATAATGATATATTGCTAATAGTAGATCACGCAAACTGAGTCATATACACGTACCAAGGTAACTACCATTTCTTAATCAATGTAGAGCCTCCCCTACCTAGAAGCCTCTCTCTCTCTCTCACACATTCTGACAATGCCACTGTAATGGTTTTCAGTACAAACCCTAGTATAGTGCTGTACATCCAAGAACTTCCAAGTCTTCAACTTCTTTATTGCCGTGTCTTCCTTTTCTAGATTTGTCTCTTTCAGTTTCCGTTAATCTCGTCCTCTGTTGACTTCTTTTTGCAGAAGGGATGTGGGAACTGGGCTTGCTATAAATGATTACTGCTGCCCTCTTTTTACTTTTTTTTTTTGTTTTTGGGGGAGAGACTTTTTTTTTTCCTTGAGAAACAGGGAGAGAGACTCATGTTTTTATGTGTTCTTTTGTTTGATGTCATTTTTTTTAATGTACTCTTTTTTTTTTTTTTTTAAAGGATGATAGAATTTATTTATTAAAAATCAAGTTTTATAATGGGAAAGAAAAAAAAAAAAAAGAGAAAAATGGGCATTTTTTAACCAACAAAGATATTTTATTTTCATTTTACCAGAAAAATAATAAAAATATATTCTCATTTTCTTTTACAATATTAAAACTAATAATTAGAGCCTATTTAAAAAAATCAAAATTTTAAAGGAATATTATTTAATTCATTTTTTTAGAATAATACTTTTTTCTTACATAAAAGATATCAATTTCTAAAATTACCGTCTTAATTTAGAAAATTTATAGTTATTGATTTGTTAAATAAATTTATGATAATGGAATATAAAAATACTGTTGGTGCTTCATGATAGCATGATAAACTATTATATTAATTATTAATTAATTGTGTTTTTAAAAGTAAACATATTAATTTATAAATATATATTTTTTGTATTTTTTTTTTTGAGAAACCAATTCAGGCGATTTTTATTAAAATTAAGGAATAGATCCAAAACAATTGAGAATAAAACATTTAGAAGAACAGACTCCATTAGGTTAAAACAAAAAATGACAACCTAACTCATTTAGTTAAAAGCATAAGCTACAATATTGTTCTGCTTTCTAATATGAAAAATAATGTGCGAATTATCAGGTCTCTTTTCTCTTGTCAGTATATAAAAGATACCTTTATATAAAACTTTTATACCCACAATTTTTCATGTAGGTATTTTGCTGAATCAGTCTTTCATATCTTTATAAATGGCCACTATACCACTTTAGCATTCTACAGTGCATGGCCTTGTTATTGGGATGGCGAGGGTTACCTCCTGTCTGTGGTTAAAGGCACACTTTCATTGCAACAAAAAGTTGGGAGGAAAGCACATGAGAGAGAGAGAGAGAGAGAGCAAACAAAGCAAATATCTCTAACAAAGGAAAAGGTTGCATAATTCTAAGGTTAGTACAAATCTCTTTTTTTGGACTCAAATGCTCTCTCTCTCTCTCTCTCTCTCCCTGGGTTTTGTTCTGGCTCGTCATATAAGTGTGTACTGATACATAATTGATTATCATGATAACATCAATTCTTTTTTCTTTCTTTCTTTTCCCTTTTCAGCTTGTTAAAAGATCAATTTAAGCAAAAGTTGCATTGAGAGGACAAAAATGTTTTCGTAACATGGGTGCTTAGAGAGAAAATAGTGCGAATTCCAGGTAAATATATTATGGTCAATGCTTATTAATTGTTGTTGGCCTTTTTCTGTGTTTTTTTAAAGAGGTTATGTACTTATGTATGTGGATTGTGGACTCATTATTAATGCTAGTCCTTGCACCCCCTTCTACCAAACTAGATGGCCTTTCTCTAACTTGTTTGTGTCATTTCCAAACTGATACACGAACAAGACTATGTATGGTAACCACTACAAATGATTACAATTTGACCAACAGTTGTAATGATTCAAAACCTTTAGGAAAATAATGGTTGCTTAATATCATTATCTACTATACCAATGGGCTGGCCTATTTTGTCTGAAACGATCACTATCTATCAATGTGGATGCTTGAGTGCCTCTCTTTTTTCATAAGTCCTCATGGCTATTTGACAATGAAGGATGCCTAATTATTTGTTGTAGAATGAAATTGATACATTCACGCCAAATGCACCAAATCAAGCAATGAGGCATTAATCTCCAAACATCAATATGACGATGTCATTTTCAGGCTTGGTGTTTCTATATTCAAAGATTTGTAAACCATAAATCTATAGAAAACAATTTTCTTTTATCTGTTGGAGGAGATCAATAACTGGCACTCCATCCCTCCAAAAAAAAAAAAGGCACCGTAGAGGAAAGTAGAAACCTTTTTGGAATCCCTTGCCTTCATCTAAGCAATTTGAGAATATTCTTTTCCAGTCAACAATGATTAGATAGGGCTGAAGTATCAGTTGAGTTTATCCTCTTGTCTAACACAAATAGCTAACAATTTTCAATTTACATGGTCATACAACTCCTTTTCGAAGATATTGTAAATAATAAGCAATTCATGTGGTCATAATACTCTTCTGTAAAGATATTGCAGATCATAAGCTATAATCTAGAGGCAAGCTCCTTCCCCCTTCCTTATTTTTATGAACAAGGACACGGCCATAGGACTCCTTTTTGAAGATATTTGTAAATGATAAGCAAATTCATGTGGTCATAGAACTCTTCTGTAAAGATATTGCAAACTATAAGGGTTTTATTATTATTATTATTATTGCTAAGTTGTAGATGCAAGCATTGGGTCTTGAACTCAAAACCTCACCTCAATACCATTATTATGGGGGGAGGAAGTGCCAATTGAGGTATAGTTCATTGGAACATATTAGAAGCTGGTTTGGAGGCAAGATCCTTCATCCCCCCACCCCCCTTCCTTCTCATGAACAAGGCAAGAACCTTATTTTTTCAGGGTAGTGTATACCTGGGTTACTGATGTCGCGGAAGCCTGAAGAAAGTACACACGATGCTCTCTTGATGGAACAGAAACTAAACTGTTAGTTCCTGGGTAGTAAATCTTGAATCCACGAGGGGTTCCTTGAATCCACAAGGTGATAGGTCTAGAATCCACCAGAGAACACAATAGACACAAGACTGAATTTTTATTGGTAATAAACTATGAAAAACGTTTACAGACTTATGAACCTATTTAAGGGCTCTTTAAAACTTGACAAACAAGAAAATATAATCTAAAATAACTCCTAATTGATACCTAACTATAACAAGAACCAAATTTGACCTAAAAAGCATTAAATACACCTAAAAACAAGGAAATAAATCACCTAAACCTAAAATAACGTTTTTTTACATAAAAATAATAAATTACAATAATTAAATAGTAAATTGTGTTCTACATCAAACCTCTTCACTTGAAACAAAATCGTCATCGAGTTCATCTTTGAAATCTAAAATCTTCCGCTCTAAATAAACAAATACTTTGAATGCTTTAATAACTTGATTAGGCTCTGAAACTTGAATTCTTCATAAAATGTAGCATAAAATTTCTTCTCGTCTACTTTCAATTTATTTGCAACATCAATAAAAAATGGGTTGATAATGAAATTAAAATTTTTTACTCCAAGAAAATCAACATATTGTGTAGTCGTCTTCAATAAATCAACCGGAACCTGGGGGTTGTGGGTGATGGACTCGTCCTCACCTTTGACCTCAAGTGGATTTTCCACAATATTCTCAATAATTACTATCTCTTGATTTTTATGATCTTCCACAATCAACTCAATCTTCTTTTCAAGTTTCAATTCAACAACTTGTTGCAAGTCTTGACCTTTTTTAACCACTTCAAAAGTTTCTTTAGAAATAGGCTGCTTCTTCTCAACCCTCAAACTCTTTCCTTTACTTGATACATGGACTTGGCTGTGATAATTTTGGTTTTGACCTTTTATGTTGTGAACATATTGATTTTCATATGAATATACAGATTTATAATCAACACTTGTTTAATCTAGTATATCATAATAGTCATTAGGAAGCCATAAATCAATTAATACTCTTTTCATTCTTTGCCAAGAGCTCTATCAATTTGAATATCTTCCCACCATTCTTCTGCTTCATTGTCTAATTTATTAGATACAAGCCGCACCTTTTCTTCATCACAAATCTTCCAAAAATTAAAATACACTTCCAAATCAAGAAGCCAGTCAATAAAATCCATTAAAATCCATCTTACACATATCTCCGCCAAAGAATGGAATTTTCTTGTAGTTAGGAGTGCGTTTTTGAATATATCGAACATTGTTGTTGCAAGATGATTTCCTAGCAAGAAGAGTAGCAATCTTTTGCTGGATTTCGCCTATAATCTTCTGACTCGTTTCACAAAATTGGTGATTCTTATCACGAAAATTAATGAACTCAGCCCTAGTGAGGACTGGGTTGTTGACGTCGTCACTACCATCATTGTTATGGTGGTCACCGTCTCGCCGGTTAGCCATCAGATCAGGGTAAGTCAAGGCTCTGATACCAACTGATGTCGCGGAAGCCTGAAGAAAGCACACACGATACTTTCTTGATGGAACAGAAACTAAACTGTTAGTTCTTGGGTAGTAAACCTTGAATCCACGAGGGGTTCCTTGAATCCACAAGGTGATAGGTCTGGAATTCACCAGAGAATACAATAGACACAATACTGAATTTTTATTGGTAATAAACTATGAAAAACGTTTACAGACTTATGAACCTATTTAAAGGCCCCTTAAAACTTGACAAACAAGAAAATATAATCTAAAATAACTCCTAATTGATACCTAACTATAACAGGAACCAAATTTGACCTAAAAAGCATTAAATGCACAGGCCTACAATGATCCGTATATAAAGTTAAATATTTTAAAAAAAAAAAAATGAAATAATTGTATCTACCTTCCCAGCTGCACTTGCTGTAGCCCTTTCCAATTTTGACACAACTGAATTCTGCATTGCTTTTAAAATTACTAATAGGAGTAACAGTAAAACCCATTCCTTTCAATCTAAACAATTTTTTTAAAAACAAAATACGTGGGAGTTCAAGTTAGCTCGCAGAGAGTCTTGCCGTCGAATAAAAGATCTGAAATTTAAACTCTACCTATAAAACTAAATAAAGAGCAGTGATCATGAAGCGGACACCAAAGAATGAAATCTACGGTATCTATAAACAAATTGAAATAAATTTGTTCCAATTGCTTTCACTCTTTCACTTGAAAGCTGGGGGTCAGACTTTGCAGGTGGGCACTTGCACACATTCCAAACAACGAAGGAATCCACTACTTAAACGGCCCATTCTTCTCAATACATTTTTCTCGTACATGGGCCCCCAACTGAAAATTTAGTTATCTTCAAATAAGTAGAAAGCTGAAAAAAATCATTTTTGTACCGTCCAAAAGATCAGGGTAGAAGTAGAATATTGGGTAGGACATCTTTACTGGGCCCAACTGTCTTAGGAAATCTTGTTATATGGTTCAACTATATAGGGTCATCTATTGATTGGGTCAGGATCTGAAGAGGACCCAAATAATACTGTGTAACCATCACATTAACATTTGAATTTGATTGAAACATAATGGTCTTTCTATATCATTCATAAGATGAGATACTGGCAAGGTCATTTGGTCAAATGTACATATATATTGGCTATTATCGCTTAGTACTTTCCTGGAAAAGCTTGCACTGAATTGAGTTGAATTACATGATTTTGTTGCTCATTAAGATGAATTAAGGCACTCCCCGTTGAATCAAAATGATCCTCTCGTTTTAAACCTAGCTCACGAAGAAATAAATTTGGAGATTTACTACTTGATTTAGAATCTTATATTCATTAGAAAAATACTACAGAGATGCAATAATTATTATGAAGAGTAGTAATCCCATGATAACAAGAAAATAAACTTGTAAGTTACTATAAATAGAGTGGCGGTGTAGTCTTTGTTTTGTATGTGAGTTAAAAACAGTTTTGTCTATTGCATACATAAGTGAGAGCATTTTTGGGTATATTAGAAATTTGATAATATTTGTAAGGTTTGTGAGAGCTGTAGATTTTATAATATTGAGAGTGCATTTTGGTTGTCGTTGTCTATGAATGATTAGTTGTCTAGTCTTTGACAAACATTGTCAAAAATATCCTAGTGCAACAAGGATCACTCAATGCATTATATGGAAATTCGGGGGAAAAAATGGCCATCTATGTTTGATGTTGACTCTAAAGAACTTAAGATGATGAAGACAATATGCAGTCACGATCCATTTGGGTCTTTCTTCTGATATAACTTATAGTGTATGAAACGGGATTTCACCTTAGTAGTTGTGAAAAGTTCGAGAAGATGTATGTGTCAAAGTTGTAGACATATTAGTTATATTTAACGAAAGAGTTGTATCAACTGCAATTGGTGTAAGGTACTGATATTAGGAATTATTTGAATACTTTTGTTGGAAAAATGATTTTTGCAAGTTTTTGGGTTGTTAATTTTAAGCCAAAATAATTTGGAATCTTGCATTTTGAAGTGAATTTGAGTTGAGACATGTTCTCTTTTGTGAGGAGATTAACATCATGTGATCACTTACCCAAAAGCATTAAGGAGTGAATAAGAAATTGATTCTGCAAGTGCCAACTAGAATATGTTTTAAAGTGATGAAAATCTTTTGAGTCTCACATAGAAAAGTGTAGGACAATGAGTGGTGTGAGTGGGTGTAGGTTGAGCTAGGTCCATCTAGTATTAACTTCTTCTTCTTTTTTTAATTTAATTGTTGTATGTTTATTTTGTCTGTATGGAATGTAATGAAATAATATGTCTATTTGCTATTGCACCTTTTTAGAACTGATGCAAGTGTCTGTAAATAAGAGTTCCTCATTTCATTTCAATAACATTTTGGCATTCATGCATAGAGTCACATTCAAAGAGAGGAAGACATTTTTTTATTCGATGTACGCGGAGATTGTAGTGCTTCTTCTTTGTGTTGGTAACATTGCATACGGAGAGACAGATGTCTATGAGTCTCAAAGGACCACTGATGAAATTGTGTAAGAGGCGAAATTTGTATTAAAGAGATTGTGTCAAACAATAGCTTTGATCATATTTGCATTCATCCACTATGTGAGTATGTTTAATTGTTCATAATTATTTATGCATTAAATAGGTTTTGTTTTGTTTGCTGTTTGTTGACAAAATCACGAGAGTAAATTATTGTGTGCAATATTTTTAACAACTTTTAATAGATTGACTAAGTGTGGTGGTCTAGATTGAGAAGGAGAATCAAGCCTCGTTTGTATGATAGATACTATACTATAGTTTCCACACCATTAGTTGGTAAGGAGACATTAAAATTGTAAGAGGTTTTCTCTTAGAGAGGGAGAAGTTCAAGATTCTAACGACTGATTTTAAAAGGCAGAGGACTATACTTAGTTTATTGGATTTGTTGCTAAAATAAGTATTAAATTAACCCGAAACGCCCAATAGATGACCAGTAATCCAAGGAAATGGAAGAATCGGTTACATTAGACTAATTATTTGTTTTTTTAAATTTTATTTTATTGTAATTCCCCATTTTATATTTTATTAAACTCTATGGTAGATAAATTGAAAAATATTGCTTTGGGCGCATAAGAATTGTCACCCTCTCCTCCTATGTATTTTTCATTTTAGTAAAAGAGAAATATATAAATTGAAAAATATTAACTTACATTGTGAATCATGAAAAGCAGTGATGTACAGTGCGAACTATGGTAGTTCTATTTGGTTTTTCATTAGCTAGGTGATATTGTTGTTTCATTGTCAATTCGTCATTAATTGAAACTGTTGTCTCACAATACATGTAATATGAGATCTGAGCTTAAAACTTGTATTATGGGAAGAGATTTGGGATTTTCCCTTGCTATACTTTTCTCTTGTGCAAACCTAAGTTCTAAATCATATTTGTATCTTTTAGCTGGTTTATCCTTGGGTGAATTTAGCGGCTTATGAACTAGCCAAATAGTTTCGTAATCATTTTTATTTTGGCAGTTTTGGTCCTGGTCTCTTCCCTCCTAGTGTTGAAGGTGTGATTCTATAGGCGTCTATAGGCGTCTAACCCTTTTGTGTAATTTTCCTTTTCTTTTCTTCTTAAATTTAAAAAGATAAAAAAAGGGTGGGTCTCATATTAGATCTTTTAAGGCCCTAGACATTGACAGGATGTGAACAACACTTACACAAACTTTTTAGAGTTCAAAAGTTATAAAATGAAAAAAAAAAAAAAAGGTTTTCATTTAAGAGGAAAAAAGAGTACAAAAAATAAATTTACCATACAAAAAAAAAAAAAAAAAAAAAAAAGGGTTTTCATTTAAGAGGAAAAAAGAGTACAAAAAATAAATTTACCATCCAAAAGTTTTAAGACTCTAAATTATTTGTAGTAAGTTACTACTTTTTATAAAATTGTGTAAAAAGTAATAAAAATTGGAAATACTTACATAATAAAATCATAAATTGGTATTTTTTTTTCAAGTTAAACTCTAAAATTTTAGAACGCAAAATAGTTACTATATAATTTAAAATTGTTATAGTTTAATTATTTTATGAGTTTAACAAAAACTTATATTAGTTGTAATTGAGGTTTGTTTAATTTCTATAATAATTATATGAGAATTAAAAGTGGAATTTTGACTATGAAAAAATTACAACACAACTTATTCAGATTAAAAAAATCTTAACAAATAGACAAAATATAATCGATATACTATCTTTTATGGGTAATATAACATTAAATTATCATTTAGTATTTCATAAGTGGTATTTTATTTACAAATTCGTCTTAAACATTATGTATACAACGAGTGTGTTTTGTGTTCAACCATAATGTGTATAAAACTATGTATGTGCATAGGTCTATGAAGACAAATATATGTAAATTATATATTGTGCACCCCTAAACTCAAATTTTGACTCTACCACTAATTGAAAAGGAAAAAGAAAATCAAATTTTAGGTATTGCATATTGGAGGAGTCTAAGTTTTGTAGTATGAGTTGAAATATTGTAAACCTCTAGACCAAAAGGCTCCTAATGAAAATTCTGGTGGTTTAATAATGTTCCAATGCTTCTGGTTTCTAGCACATCTTGTTTTGATGAATCATTTTCAGCTATTGGGGTCGACAATTAATTGTTGTTTAGAGGAGGAAAAAAAAACCTGTTGAGGTTTACCAATATCCATTTTTGGATTATTTTACAAACTCTAGGCCTGAAGTCTTTAGGCTCAAAATCCTTATAAGCATCTGTCGCTATGTGGAGAGCGTCAAAGTTGTGCATCTTTTGCCTTGAGCCCATTCTCTTTCTGAGCTGATCCTTAATTAGTTACAAGTTCTTGCAGCAATTCTTGCTTGTCTGTGATTTTTTGCTTCTTACTTAGAATCTTTTGAGACTCTTTTAATAGATGACCCTGTTCTTAAATGAAAGTTGAACTCCTTCAAAAAGCGAAGCCGAAACTAGTGTAGAAAATGTACCGATGTGTTTCCTTTATCCTATGTATATATGGTGCCATACAGTTAATTGTGTGTTTGGTAAGGTAAAAGTTAAGTTGTTTGGTAAACTGTAATATGAGATATGTACCTAAACTTAGAAGAAATCAGCCTTCTTTAGGCTAATCGGATTATTGCACTTCGGTGGTTATGAAGAGAGAATAAAAGTTTAAAATATACTAATGACCTTGTAGGTTACACAATTAAAATGGACCACATGATAGAGTGCATTGAGGATTTGTTAGAAAATATTGCAGAAATTAATTTATTTTTATGATTATGTAAATAAGAATACAAATAGATCTAATTAGAGAGAACACAAACTCTTACTATAATCAAGAATAATAACAGAATTTGTACACAATACAAAAAATAGAAATCTATAAAATAAAATGAGTTATTCACATATTGAATGTGTAAAGAATGAATGATGTAAATTCTAATCAAGACGTGTTTGGCACAATCCCCATAAGACAAATTTCGTCTCTCACATTCTTTGAGACTCTTGGACATTTGTTTCCTAGTATAAAATGGTCACAAAAAATAGAAGAAGAACAGCAATCTAAATGCTATAGTGAACAAAACTCTCTCTCTCTCTTTGACTACAAATGCGAATGAAAATATATATATATATATATAAAATCTAATAAATGAGAGGGTCACTATTGATAATAGTGGCACATGAATAGACATACATTTTTAGAATTAAAAAATATTGTCCTCACAAACGGTGCTTAATTTGAGACTCTTGGAAGTCTATCTCTCAAGATAAAATTTATTATTTCTTTCCAATGTAGGATTCACTGAATTTACCACCTAAATCATATTCAAGTGACACTTTAGAAGTCAATCTCTCGTAAACTCCTTAAATGGTTTTAGGCAAGTAACCACATGATGTTAATCTCCTCACGTGGAGAACACGTTCTAATTCTGGCCCATTTTAAAAGACATGTTGGTCTTACTATAATTTTAACTCAAATTAGCCAACCAAACACTTCCTAAAATTTATTTTTTCAAGGAAAAAGAAGAGCATTTAGTTAAAAGGCAGTAGAGGAAAGATAATTGTGATAAAATAGAGTGTGATTGTGGAAAATGTGACTGATAAAGTTGTGAGTCAAGTTCTATTGAGAAAGTTCAAGTATTACTTAGAACTCAATTGATCATGTATCTTTTTGAGGACGTGGTACCTTGCCCATAAAATGGTACAAAGGGAGTACCCAAAGGAGTATTAGTGAAAATATCTCATAGGCTGAAGATGGAGAATTGTTAAGTCCAGCCTACAAAGGTTTAGGTATCCTCGTTGATTTTGAAATCCCTTTATTAGAAGAATAATTTGCAATGATTCCTATAATAATGGTAATCCACATTGACAGGTAAAGTAATACAGAGATATGATCATTTCTATTAAAGATTTGGTGACACTTTTGATGCATGTGGAAGTAAGGAGACAAAGATTTGTTTGACGTGTGATAAAAGAGTTTGAGTTTTGTTGTAATTTATATCGTTGATTTTCTTTGACCTTATTTGCTTTCTGAACCATATTAAATTTTAGAGAAAATTACAAGAACTTCCCCAAGGTTTATTATAACCTACATTTTGGTTCTCCTAATTTCAAATTCTAAAAGTTTACTCCTTAAATATATTTGATAACTTAAACTTACTTCCTTTCGTTGACTATCTATTAACGGACTCTTAATCTACATTAACATCTGGCCAATAATTTAATTGGAACCCTACTTTACCCTTAACAATATAGACATAAATTTCTTTACAGAATAACATTATATTACCTCCAAATTGCTGCTTATGACACTCTCTCTATATGCTAATCCAGCCTTTTTAATTTTTAATTTTTTTGGAAACTAGAAAACATAATATATATTTAAGTCAACTTCCTTTTAATGTACGTGAAAAAAAGAAAATTAGTTTCATGATGGCAATAGCACTGAAAGTCGCTAAATTATGTGATTAGAACTTTTGAAAAAAAGAGAGATTCATAAAGGCTAATAAGATATTCGTACATAACAAAAAGCTATGGGCATCAGTAAATTTTTACAAAGACTATGAAAACTTGTAATTTCACCTCAAAGCTTATTACAATTTACAATGAAGCAATGATATGAGGGATGTTAATACAAACACAATAATAATGGAAATAACAAAAAAAAAAATTGAATAAATATGTCTGAATATTTTTTTTTTTGAGATAAAAATTACACAACACTATTTAGAGAATTGCTAATTTTTGTAATCGGTGCAGACCTTCTCTAACTTGTCTTCCCCAGCATATAACAGCCCAACAAATGTTGTATGGTTAGAACAATCTCTGTACAAAGTGTTCAAGCTCAAAACTCCACTAAATAGGCCAAACAACTAGTCCATTATAAAGATGGCAATTTTGCCCCACCTCGCTAAGCTCGCCTCTCCCCACTTCGCCCCGCGCGGATTTTTCCCGCCCCACAAAGGTGTTAGGACGAGGATGGGGCAAGATTTTAACCCTGTACCACGAGGCGGGGCGGAGATGGATTTAAACTATTTAGACCCACTCCACCCCGCCTTGTGTTGCTAAGGATTATAATTGTAAATTTTTTATACCTTAAAATCCTATTATTTAAATAAACATATCAATATTAGCTTATTTTATTCTACCCAATGTGGTTTTCTGCTTTTATTTTATTATGTGTTATACTATGAGATTTTTTTTTTTTTTTTAATAATTGTCTTGTTAAACACTTGGATATATTATTCATTTTACTTTTCTAAAAATTGATTTAATTTGATGGGATAAATTTAGTTGTAATTTCACGTATATTTTTATTAATGAAATAAGTTTCATTAAATAAATTGCACTAGTTGTAGGGCAAATTAACAAAAAGTGGAGTTTTACGGGTTAGGGCAGGGCTTTGCTGGGCCCCAAGGGTGGGGATGGGGTGAAAAAGTTTTCCCCCGTCATGCTAGGTGGGGCGGGGACGAAGACCCCATCCTTTGGCCCCACCCCTCCCCATTGCCATCCCTAGTCCATTAATTAAGTGAATGGCTCTTCATTTTCCATAATAAAAATGTCACTTACTGACCAATGAATATGTTATTTATTTTGAATGTATCTAGCCCAATATATGCTCATGTACATATTAGTCCATTAATCACCACACTTAAAAACAATAAAAGAGTGTCTCTCATTTTCAATGTGAGATTAAACATTTCACTAACTCTTTATCTTCCATATTAATTCCCATATTATTATATTTATGTTGTCATATTAATCCATTTTAATTAAATAATATTAAAATGCTACAAAAATGGAAAATGTGGATTAGATTGGATTAGGCTTTATGAGTATGTTGTACTGATGTGTTTTGAGTTCTACATATGGTGTTTACTAAATTATTCTATACTATATAAATGATTACAATGAACCCTAACTATTACTCGACTAGTCCTTTTGGATTTAGTACAAATATGTCTAGTGTTTTTCTCAGTGGTGAGAGCAACAATGATTAATATCATTGCTTATATTGGTAAATACATCCAAGTTCTATATTTTCTATCTAAATAGATTTAAATAGAAAAATGTGTTGTATAACTTATATTACTAGTACAAGTGTACAACCCTCATATAAATGAAGGTGTTTATGTCTTTTTCCTACCTCTGTTTTATATTGTTAGTCATATTTAAGGGTAAAAAATTAAGGAAACATCATTTAATAGGTTGTCTTCTAGTTAAAAAAAGTACAAGTTTCCAACACTACCCTTCATTAATTAAAAGTCTATTAAAAATAGTATTCACTTTTTTAATAAAGTAAATAATAAGTTAAAAATTTTATTTATTAACTTTTCAAGAAAAAAAAAACATTTTGAAATATCCCAAAATATAATAGAGTACCAATAATTTAGGAATCTTCCTTAACGGCATTCATGCATTCGATAACAAAAGCCTTATTTGTTAGTATCAAATAATAAAATTTTGAAGTGGATGAAATTATATTTTTCCAAAATAAAGGGACCAAAGGGTAGATTTCAATAAATCTCAAGAGGTTTTTACAATTTTCCATAAATTTTATATCAAGTGGGCTTTACCTTTTATTGTTTTACGAGTTTTTCACATTATTTTATTCATAGTTTATCAAAAGTTAAACCCTTCTTCATTTCTTTGAAAAATCTCTCCCACTTTTTTAACATGCCGGTAAATAAGTACTATAAACCCTTACTCTAATTATCGTATCTGCTAACTTTATCTTACATATAATAAACCCTTACACTAATTATCGTATCTGCTAACTTTATTTTATTTTACTAGTTATATGTAGCTGTAATGTATCTTACTCTTTATGTTCCAGTTTGTTGAAGTAAAATTTCTTGCTCCCATTTTATTTCCACTTTGTTGTAATTCTACAATTTTTCACTTAATAAAAAAAGAAGTTTTAGAGTTTCAGGTATCAGGATTAATTGCCCAATTTCTTTTTCCTTTTTTCTTTTTTTGGTTTAATCTTAGTTAACCCACAAGAAATTCAATTTTTGTAGAAGTACACTAAACTACAGATTTTTGCACCCCATTAATGGGGTCGTCAAGTTATGTCAATTAATTTGATAATAACTTTAGGATTTGCTTATTTGAAATTCAATAACTTCTCTGGTCATCAATTATGTACTGCTTTCATTAGCCAACTCTACTCTTCCACAACTTACTAAATTATTAGTTTATGTTTTCCTAAGAAATCTAGATATGCATGCTCCTTTATATGATTACCGCGGAGCAATTAAGCATATTCTTATATGTGCTACAGATATTATGACTTTCGCATGTGTTTCTTGATCATACCTGACATTTAAGACTTTATTCCAATGCGGATTGACCTGGGTGCTCAATTACCTAACTTTAAATTATTAATGGCATAGCTTTTTCTCTTCACCTTTCTGCGGTCCTGCTCTAATTGCACTTACTAGAATGCACGTAAACGATTAAGACTTGCACAAACTAGTTGTAAAGTTGAATATTAGGTTACAGTTGCTGTAATTGCTGAACCTCATATTCATATCCATTCTCATCAATAACATTAATGGAGTTTACTGTGTACTAAACCAGCTTTCTTGTCGAAAGTTATAGATTACTACTCCTCCCTCTCACATGATTAATGGATTCCACCATAAATTTAACTAGTAGAACTTATTATTATGTAAGAGGAGGAAATACATATCTATTGTATTTTCAGAGTATTCTATAATTACCTCTTTCATATAAGATTGTCTAAATTAACAACTTTATGTATCGCCCCTCTTTCTGTTTTATTATGTTGAGCTGGATTGTTCTTAATGAAAAAGTTGAGTCCATGCTTCTTAAGTGCTGGATTTGTCCCCTCTGACACTAATTTAATAAATTATGTACATATTGACATCCACAAAGGTATTTTTTGCTTCTTCCTGTTCTCAGTTTCAGTGGTACTGCAACAGAATCGACCATTAGTACTGTTAGGAAAAGCCAATTGATTGGAAATAAAGCCAATCAGAAGCATTTTTGGAAGCAGGCCCTTAATCATTTGATGTTAAAGTTATTGAATGATTGAAGGAGCAAAAAGAGAAAAGCGAAGAATTTAACATGGTTCAGTTTGATGGCTTACGTTCACAGCAGAAAACTCTTAGTGACTATATGTGTATATATATATATATATATTAATTATTCAAATGTCCATATTATAATGAAGCCAATGTAAGGTACATATACTTGAAAACCCTAAGTTAATCCTAGACTAACCTAGGTTTAGTTTACTTACTTAATAATATCACTAACTCTAAGATCTTAAATGTTATGACAAGTCTTGAAATGCAAGGCGTATGTCAACGGTAGCAAACAATCAAGGTTGATGATAATGGTTGATACCAAGTGTTGAAAACTACGTTGACAAATGGAAACATTAGGTGTGGACAATGTTGCTAAAACCTATACGCCATGCGATTCATAGGGCGTCTACCCTCAAAAGGCTCAAGAGTGATCATGGTCAAGAGGTAATGTGAGATGCTTGCACCTGTGGGTGATGACAAAGGGTGGTCTGTGGGAAGGACCCTTTATGCCGATTGACTCGTCAACAATGTTGAGGAAGCTAGAAAGGTCAATGTTGATTTGTGGCACTGAGAGAGAGGATTTTGTTACCTCTTAGTCAATTCATTCCAAATATATACCTAAGTGTTTTCACAATAGCCAATGTGAGAATCAGGGTTGTTTGATGGCAGAGGTGAACTTGCCTCAACGCTTTGGGAATTATGATTTTTATTTTTATTTTTTTATTGAATAGATGTAGGATTCATAGTTTACAATGGCTTGACATTGGTCAAGATTAAATTTAGCTCTAATTCCATGTTAATTTTGTTGAATAATTCAAAATTAGAAAATAGAAAGGTAGAAACAAGAATTTAATGTAGTTTTGCTTGATGAGGTACGCCTACAATAGAAAGTATTTGACTAGTACATCTTTAAGATTCAAGTATCCATGTTACAATGAACTTCTTTTTTGAAGAAAAATGTTACAATAAACTCAATGTAAAGTTTATCTACTAGTTGAGATTAATCCTAGATTAACGGAGGTTTTGGCCTACAGTAAGTTTTGGGCTCTTGGGCATATATCTCTAATATTGGATATTGATCTCTTATCTTGTTGAGTCCAGCTGATAGGAGAAGGTTAGAGAATTTTTCATTGGTTTTGGAATCCCACATTGGTTAGAAGAATAATAAGGAGGTGCGCTAATTCTATTAAAAGAGTTAGTCCCACATTGAAAAGATGTGATGTGTTATCCCTTACAAAAAGAGTGGAAGAGTAGCTTTGTTGCATGTGAGGGTTAGGAGCAAAATTTTGTCTTGTGAGAGAGGGTTGAGGCTAGCCTTTCGGAGTGAGTTAGTGTGAGAGCACCTTTGAGTGTATTGGGTTTTGGGTTAGTTTATATTTGGGAGTTTTTGTAAGAGTTTTTGTGATTATAATTCCTATTATTTAATAGTGAATTTAATTGGCATTGCCTGTGGTGGTAGGCTTGAAGTTAATCTAACCACGTTAATTTCTTCAATCAGAAGATTTAACCACAGCTTTTTGAAAATTCACTCAAGATATCTATGGATGATGCACTTCCTAAACCTTATGAGTCATATTTGTCAGACAACGGAAATATGCTTGGAATTTAAGTTGAGTTTGAGACCTTTTCACTGCGCCTCGGTTTGTGGAACATGTTTTGGATTACGATAAGGAGTCTGAAAGCCTACTTTTGGAACAGTTGCCTACTAATTCTATTATGAAATGTTGATAAGAATTCAGATGGGAGGAATAGTTTTGAGGCTATGGATTCAGCTGTCAACGTGAGTGAAATTTTGGTTTTTTTTTAATTGCTTCCTAAGGGTGATAGGTCTCCTGCTCCATGCTTCCTTCTTTAGTTTTGATTTTTTTTTTTTTTTTTTTAATGAGATTGATAGAATGATAGAATTACGTTGCAAGGATATGACAGCAAGAACATATGAAACTTGAGGATGAATAATTTGACATGCTAAATCATAGCTCGGTAAGGAAGCCTCTCTAGCCTGAGGGATAAATTCTATGCTTCTCTTTGGAAGTTTCTGGCTTCTTGCTTTATAGTAAAGGTAGCATTGTGGTCTTTAAGTTTTAATTTTTCCCCATAGGCGTATCCTATTTTAGGTTGTCACTGGATTGATTATTTCTCTTTTGCCTACCATTGAATTGGGGGTAGTTCTGTATTGTAGATGTATCATAAACTGAACAAAACCCCCCCCCCCAAAACTTGTTATTCCTCGTAATCTAAATTAAATTTCATAGGCATAGAAATTGTATCTTAGTTCAATCTAACATAAATTTTGCAATGGATTCCAAAACATCAAAATCTACTAGTTAAATTGTATAAATAAATTTTCAGAATTTATCTTGATTTCATTTCAGTTTAAATTCAAAAATCATAAATCATAAATTCCTAGCTCAGACAAATATTTCATTCAAATTTGTGGTGTATTTCACAAGATTCTCACATGCTTGGTTGAAGTTTGAGGAAATAGAAACTTTCTAATAATCAAATACATTTATTATAGTTTTAAAAAAAATTCTAATTCTTTTCTTTAAATCAATGTAGTGAAAATAACTATATATAAAAACTTGTAAGGAAAGATAGAGAAATATTTAATAAATAAAACATTGTATTTTAAGCGAAATATATTTAGCTGAGAAAAATGTTACTCACATCCGTCAATTCTTACTAAAAGAACTCTTGCAATTCCTCAAGAACACTCCAAAGTAACCTAATATCCATCATAGTTAATTCAATTCCTAAGAATGGTGTCCCAAAAATTACTAAAATCAATTATCCTATGGTCTAACTATTTTAAATCACTAGATCAATGGTTAAAATGATTCTGAAGTGCTTATTACCTCAATGATCTAAAAATCTTAAGCTTCCTCTCCTTAGAATTCTTAGCCTAGTTTTCTCTTTGGAGTCATCTAAAATCTAAATCTGGGCAACTAATGGGTCTATGAGTGGTTAGGGTTTCTAACCTAGAAGATAAATATATATTACTAATCACCAATATCGAAAATTACTAAATTTCCCCTTTAAAAAAGAAACTCTCTATCTCTAATTAGTGAAATTGGGTGTCACAATATATTCCTCGAGGCCAATAAGATTAAAAGAAATAACAAAGAGGACTCGACCGGGAAAGTATCAAGTTGCAAACTAAGGCTTAATTTGGTCATGACAAGCTTTAGAGGGTGTTTGGTAGAAGAGTTTGAATAATGTTGTTTGGATGTTTTTAATATACGTATAAGTGAAAAAGTGCGTGAAAATGCGTGTTAGTGTATTTAAAATGCTCTAAAAATTGCTTGAAATGGCCTACCAAACAGGCCCATTTTAGTTTCTACATATTTTGTGCAACATTCTTCAAATACCTTCTTGGAACTTCTAGTTGTATGTTAATAGTTATTATTTGTGTTTCTGTGATATTTCTGTTTTTGTTGTTTTCCTAATAAGAAGATGATAGTTAGCTGGTCAGTCAATAGTCTTCGCTAACAAAATCCACAATGACCATGGGTCAAATGCATATTTTGAGCAATAATTTCGTGTTGACTAGCAATTTAAAGCCAAGCTACCTAGCTTTCTAATATTATTGTTTCAAGTTAAACTTCCTGGAAAAAGATTTATTTTCAGGACAAAAATGATTGAGAAGAATTTGTGTTGTCCTGTGTAATAAGAACCAGTCTTGTCTGTCATGTTGTTATGGGTCCGTTTGGATACAACTTATTGTTGCTGAAAGTGGCTGAAAACTGATTGTTGCTGAAAATACTGTAGCAAAATAATTTTTAAATGTATAAATAGTATCGTGGGACCAATCAAAACGCTAGTTTTGTTAAGGGTTAAGTTTTTGTTCTCAATTTTCGAAGGATTTTGTTTTTTGTTTTTGTTTTTTTGTTTTTTGTTTTTTGATATCTCATTTAGTTTACATCTAATACGGGTGATCTACCATTCTTTTTTAAAAGGGATTGAAATACATATGTAGTGGCCCAAGAATCATTCAGGTGGACCAATCAAATTTTCTAGTCACAACAATCAAACTTGGTCAAACCGCGGTGCCAGTTTAGGTTGGACAGCCCTAATCAAGAGTTAAGTCTTAGAATTTCATTTAAAATTTTAGTTAAATTAATTATAAAATAATTTATAGTTTCAATTGGGTTGGATTTCAATTGGCCTAATATTTTCATGATTGTCTTAAGGATGCTGTGGAAAACACACTACTTCACTACAAAAAACGCGTCTTCTAGCCGCGTTTTGTAGCCGCGTTTTTGTAAAACGCGGCTACAGGTTAGAGTTTGAGCCGCGTTTTACAAAACCGCGGCTCCAGCTTAGAGTTTGAGCCGCGTTTATGACAAACACGGCTCCAGCTTAAACATTGAGCCGCATTTTACTAAACCCGGCTAGAAACCTCCCTGAAGCTACGTTTTTAAATGGTGAGGCTGCGTTTTTGGGGTTTTTGTTTTTGTTTTTTTTTTTTTCGTATATGGGTGGAGCTGCGTTTACGAAACGCAGCTCAGGGTATGTCTGCCTTCAACATTTAGTCTAAATTATTAAGAAAAAAAAAATCATCACTCCACAGAAGGAAAAAAACCCCTAAGCTCTAGGTCTCAAAAAACTCTCACGCTACTCTCTCCGAATCCCCTTCCTCTGAACTCTGAACTCTCAAACTCCTTCCCTCGCTTCCACACTCTTCGAATCCCCTTCCTCCTTCCGGTCTTCCCTCCCCTCCATTCGCTTCTCGTCGATCGATAACACACACACACACACTCTCTCTCTCGAACTCTCAATCTCAGTGAACACACTCTCGCAAGGCCGACTGACAGTAAGTTTTTACAATTGTTTGTTTTGATTTGTGTTTTAGGGTTCCCGTTTTTGGAGCCATATTCACAAAGAACCCCACTTTAAATGCTCTTTCATCTCAAAAAGCCTTCATTGTTTTTCTACAATTAAGTATTAGTCTCAATCATCACCATAACCATATCAAAAGGTATTTCTATCTCTCAGAAGCTATATACAATTGTACAATTTAAAAAGCTAGAAAAAGAGCCTAGCTAGCACTACTTTCCTCATTTTACATCAAAGTTTTTTTTTTCCCCACAAAAAGTGTAAAATGTACTAGAGAGTTAGATGCTTGATGGAATGGAGTGGTAGACAATGTGATTACTTACTGTGTGACTAACAATACTTTCTTCCATTGGTGGAACACACTACTACAGTGTACCGACCTCCTAGTTATGTGAATGATCCAATCTAACCAAATTGGATGTCACCAAAGACAATGAATATAGAATGAAAATACACATAATGCAAAATAGAGACCTATTTTCTTTCTAATTGCATAATAAGCCTCGAAAACCAAGTTAGTGGCCCATTTACAAACAAGGGCTTTATGTCCACTGAAAACACACTTAATGCTTTCATAAAACCATGGCCCTAGTCCATTGGTCATTCGAATTTTACAGCAAGGGGAGAAGTGGTTTAGCAAAGAGGAGAGTGACTATTCTAATCGGCTCACTTGTTAGTCATGCCCTTGGTCAACGTGTTAGCTTGAGATACATCAACCAAGGGTTTGTGTGAAAAATGGGCTGGTTTGGTTGTGGTTTTGGTTTTGGTTGAAAATGGAGAACCAGAGCACTTGCTCATACTGATTTGCATGGGCTTTAGGTTGAACTATTGATGTAAGAGTCCATCATAGCAATTTCCCATACTAGCTTGTTATCACAATTATTTCTACAAAGGTTTTCAGCTATGGTTCTCTTATGTTTGTTGGTATGCTTCTGTCTTGGTGCTCTAGTACATATCACTTTCACTTAATTCTAGTATCTATATTGTCTGTATAATATTTTCATTAATCTAGAAAACATCAATTTCAAAATTTCAATCACAAAATGGTCCCGCGGAGCCCACTA
The DNA here is from genome assembly GCF_002906115.3 of Quercus suber. Classification (NCBI taxonomy): domain Eukaryota; kingdom Viridiplantae; phylum Streptophyta; class Magnoliopsida; order Fagales; family Fagaceae; genus Quercus; species Quercus suber. The sequence goes on from NW_027070144.1 coordinate 77,955, forward strand.
CCCACTATAGCTTAGGATTCCAAAGGCTTATAGAGGAGTTTTTTATAAGCTTAAGTACAGGAGAAAAACTCAAGGCTTAATAGACTATTAATTTTTCAAGTGAGTTTGATGCTTATACTTATAATAAGCTTTTCTTATTATCTGAATTACTTGAGAATGTTTTTTTCTTTTAAAAATAGGTAAGCTTATGTAAATCTTTAAGGCATTTAACTGGTTTGATTCTACTTATGTAAATGCCATGATGAATTTTTAAGTTAGTTACCATATGGTAAGTAACTTAAAAATTCATCATGGCATTTACATAAGTAGAATCAAACCAGTTAAATGCCTTAAAGATCTTCAAAGCAATTAATTTCAATTAAAAGCATTTAAGTATAACATCCATTCCTGTTCAAAAGATGGTAAAGTAAGCTGACCATGATCAAATATAAGTAGCACGTACCTACAAGAACTGGGGCTGGAACTTCTGGACTTTAAACAATTTGAACAGCCACTGAAGGAAAAATTTATTGAGCTGAACTTGCTGAACTGTTAAAGACATGATTAAACATTAGATCAATATGCCTTGCAATACTTAACAAGACTATAACAAAGGAAAAGCAGAGGATGGTAACAGCTCAAAAGACCGACAGTTGGATAATTAAAATATATTGAATTTTTACAAGAAATACTCCAAATCTATTGAAGATACTAAAATTTACCACATGCCATGTAATTCAAGGACTAGTAATGATCTATTGCACAATGAAGAAATGAAAGTGCCAGAGAACAATAGTACAGTAAAAACCCATAAGACTTATTTCACTTAACCACCCAAAAAAAAAAAGTGACTACTTAATCTGAGGGGCCTAAATCTAGCCTGCCGTATCTTACAGATGGCCACATTATAGTCTATAAACGGTGGCATAGGTCCAAACAAATCCATTTAACATCTTCACTAGAAGAAAGAACATAAACTAAATATATATAACAGTGAATCTCAAGATGCATATGTGAAAATGAATGGTAATATAAATAATTTCCCAATGGGCAATAGAAAACCTTATATCTCTTGTGAGGAATAGTAAAGAACTCCTTAATCGGCATATTTGACTGTGTCTAAAAATAAGTGGCTTCAATGACTCCTTAATCATTATTGTTTCAAGTTAAACTTCCTGGAAACAGATTTATTTTCAGGACAAAAATGATTGAGAAGAATTTGTGTTGTCCTGTGTAATAAGAACCAGTCTTGTCTGTCATGTTGTTATAGTGGTATTAAAAGTTTGTAGCACATCAATTACCCTCTCGTTTTACATTAATTGTGAACAGCTAATTAACAAATATGAAATACCCCTATGAGAATGTAGAGATGTTTTGTGGTCTTCCTAAAAAGTAGGTATCTTTTTTTTTTTTTTTTAATCTAAGAATAAAAGAAAAGTTATGTGAATATATACAATAAACTAATTGATATTTTCCATGATGATAAAGAATAATAATTATTGAGCAAGTGCCATAATTTTAGATCATATCTTATTAGAAATGCTCATTACTCTAGTGAAACTATTATAAAATACAAAATAACAAAACTTGTTATCTCTAGGATTCTACTGATAATAAAAGTTAAATTAGATGTCAAAAAGTGAATGAATGAATGACTAGTTGACCACACACCTTCTATATATCTCACTTGAATGAATTAATTAGCACCTGCATAATTCACACAAGGCTAAAGATCTCTAGGCTTTATTGTGAGTGAATTATATATAATTGTGTTTTGATTTATTGCTCTATCCTTTTGTTTATTGTGCATATGTGTTGCTTTAGTTTACATGAAGCAAAAGGTTTATCACTTACCAACAAGGCATGGGTATATAACAAGCTAGAGTATTATTATGAACTAAGTATATATAAATCAAAAGGGTGTGTATGCGAATTTCAGGTAGCTAACCATTTTCCCACTGAAAAAATTGGCAGCAACTACAAAGTAATGAAGTTTCATCACCACAATCATCACCACAATCATCATTTAACTAATCATTAATTTTATCATCTACTTATCTTCATCTACATTGTCATCAGTCAGCATCATATGTAACGCTACCATCATTGACATCTATATTGATGAGGGCCAAAATGAATATGACACATTTTGCCGTTAACTTTAAGCTTGTATATTGTTGTGCAATCTATATAAAAATATTTATATATTTAAAGTGGAGAGTGGAGACTACTCATCAATAACATATTTAAATTAAATTGTAATTGCATTCTAATTTTGTATCAACTATCATCTATCATGTACCATTCTAATTAGATTTTACATTCTCTATTAATTTTGTGCCTACCGTGAAGTGTCTCTCTAATTTAAAACATCTTCAAGCTCATTTAAAAATACTTCCAAACTATTTGAAACTAATTTCAACCTATTTGGAACTAATTCAATTTTTATTGTCTACTAGCTTCTACTAGTTAGCTTAGCCAAATAATAATAATAATAATTTACAAAAAAAAAAAGATTCTTAATTCAAGTATAAACTTTAAAAAAAAAAATTATCATGTTCTAGAAAACTATTGATACATTTTATAATAACTCAATTTTCATATAATGTATTTGAAATTGTACTTGTTAACTAAACTCATTATATATATTACAATAACAAAGAAAAAATTACTTGTAACTAAATTCATTATATTACAATGACAAAGACAATGGTTATGAAGGAGAAGCTAAATATAAAATAAGTTAACAAAAGATTTTCACCTTCTACTTCTTATAGGAGGATTGACATTGAAAATGGAAACATCTTTTAATTTTTTGTTTGCATCAAAATAAAAGAGAGAAAGGGTTTGATGGAGGTTTTCAAGCTTTTTGCATCTCAACAGTAGTAGTACTATAGGTATCTTCTTTTTGTTTCTGTGAAGTACATGAATGTTACAACCACAAATTCAAGATGGAAGTAGTGGTATCTGGGGGTTTCACTGTTTCCAGTTTTCCCTAGGGTTTGCTAAAAAAAACTTTGATTTATATGTGTGTGCGTGTGTGTGCATTTTTGGTAATAAACTTGGGAAACTTTGATTTATATTTTTATTTCTGGTTTTTTACCCAGAAAAAAAATGGGTGAAAAGAATGGTAGAGATCTCGAGGCTTAGTCGTACGAATTAGGGTATTCTTGGCTTTTCCTTCTCTGTCTTCTTCTAGGTTTTCGTAGTGTCGTATGAGCTTTAAAAATCATACCATATGAAGTAGAAGTTCTCTGAGATGTAGATCTGATCCATGCTTGCTTTGAGGGCATGGCCAAATTTTAAAAAGCAGATCAAAAGAAAGGGGTCTGGAAAAGCTTAGCTGCAGAAACTGGGGGACCTACTTTGCTGTGAAAGAAATGAAATCAAAAACACCCCATTATGAAACTGGAAGAAATTGAAAATAAAATAAAATGGAATGGGTTTTGTGGTTGGGTTTGGGTTACTTTAAAATGAAATGGAAAATTAGAATCAAACTTAGCCAATCATTTTGGTGTCTAAGCAAATAGCATCTCTATGAGTCTTTGCTTCTTTATTGTGTTTTCTGCAGCTGTTATTTTACTGTATAAAAAATGATAAATGTACTATAAATTTTATTATTTAAAACTTACAAATTGATATGACAATGTTTATGATAAGTGGATTTCAATAATAAAAAAATTAATGAATGTTTGAAATGTGATTTGATGATTGATGACATCAATTTGTGAGTTTCATATGGTAAAAGTTGTAATATACTTAACAATAAATATTGAAACAACATTTTTCACAAAGTTTTAATATAGTTTTTGGTAATTGCAACATAACTTTCACAATTTGTTGTTTAAAGTGAATGTGTTAATAGATTTATTGAAAGATGCCAGAGTAATGACCTAGTACAAGTTCCTCAGAGATGACTTTTGGTGAAATTGTCGGTTAGGGCCTGGGGATTATGCGCTTATGCTGTGAAATAGCAGTGAGACACTTTCTTTTTTTTTTAAATAAAAAATGGAGTCTTATGCGAGCTTATTGACCTCATATCACGTGACGATAATAAATAATACTGCGTACACAAATTTTGCTGAAATTATCGTTCAAATTAATACAAAACGAGAACTCTTACCATCAAGCTACACTTCCGTGTGGTGAATAGAAGCGAGACACTGGGTATACAAAGGGACTTATGGACCATAAATTTATCCTTCTCCAGGTTACCACTTTTTCAGTCTTATCTTTTGTCTTATATGGCTTAGGTCCTATATATTCCCCTTAGAAGCAAATTCCATGAGGCTAAGTTTTACCAACAAAATATTCTTTTCCTTCTCAAAAAACTAAAAATAAATAAATAAATAAACATTCTTTTACACAAATGCATTCATTATTTTACACATATTAAGGATAAAAGAAAATGTGTTATTTAGTTTTCCCATACCAGAGGATAAAAGAAGTACAAAAAAGAGTAGTCTACTCTACTGTGTACTCTACTCGTTTTTCTTTTTCTTAGGCTACAAACTTAGGGGATCTTTGTGTGGTGGCAGGAAACGTCATTTACAAGATGCGCATATTTCTAATGATATGTGGCATTCCATTGTACACATTTAAGTAAAATATATAAACGACCAAGAAAAAAAAAAACGTTCTTTGCACATCATTGCAACTTTAGTTGCCAATTTTTTTTTTTTTTTTCTTCTTGTTTTATAAAGTTGATAGGAAAATATAGAGATATGTGGATATTTTTGGATAAGGTTTTGTACAAATTTGATGATGCCTTTCTCTTCTTCTATTTTTAATACAACGGGATATATTCGAATGTTAATTAAAAGAGAAGCACAAGTGCCCACTTATCAATGATAAATAAATTGTTACACCTTAAATTTTATGGACTTTATTTAATTGGATTATATGAATATTGTTGTTAGAGCATGTGTTGTGTTCTATATTAGGTGCTTATTAGATAAATATTGATTATAAAAGTTATTGTTAAGGGTCTTAATTGTAACTTTACTAAAAATTTTAGAGTAACTCATTTATTTTTTAGTTTTATAGTACAATAAATTTGAATTAATATCATCAGTTCTTAGATAATTTTTCTTTATCATCATGCTAAGACATGATTTTTGGTGTAAGCCTTTACTAACTAGTTGAATTGACTAAAACTCACATATAATTAACTCATTTATTGATAAGTGAAATTGTGTAGATTTTACTAGATTGGATTAAATAGGTGTGTTATGTGAATATATACAATAAACTAATTGATATTTTGCATGATGATAAAGAATAATAATTATTGAGCAAGTGCCATAATTTTAGATCATATCTTATTAGAAATGCTCATTACTCTAGTGAAACTATTATAAAATACAAAATAAAAAACTTGTTATCTCTAGGCTTCTACTGATAATAAAAGTTAAATTAGATGTCAAAAAGTGAATGAATGAATGACTAGTTGACCACACACCTTTTATATATCTCACTTGAATGAATTAATTAGCACCTGCATAATTCACACAAGGCTAAAGATCTCTACCTAGAACTAGCTAGCTTGAAACAACCCTCCAATTATAGATAAACTTCTCAACAACTTTTTATTTTTTAGAAAACTTCAAATTTTAATATAAATGTGGTTAATGAAAGAGTAAGACTCTTGACCAAACATTTAAAACACTACTAATAAGATTCAAACTTGTAGGGCATATCTCCATTTCTAATTGAGTTAAAAAGATTTTACTTTTGAAAATTTAACAAGCATGTGAACTAATGACCTTCTAAAACCTCATTATTGTTTTGGATCCTAAAATTGGTATAGTAAATGCTACATGTCTTTGAACTGCTATTAGGACACTCCGGTTGCCAGCTTTATCTTAATTATGGGGGAAAATAAAAAAAAATTAAAGAAAAGTGGAAGCAACTTGATCATTTTGAAGACATCTAGATTTTTTTTAAGAACATGGTAGCTAGGTAGCTCAAGCCTCTAGCAATTTTTGTGCCGCTAGAACAAGTGTGAGGACTACTTTTCAGAAGATACCAATGGATCTTCAGTTTTTGTTCCAAAATATCTATAGCAAAGTACTCTAGATTTTTAAAGCTCTTTGATAGATATACTGTTCCCTCTCATCTGAACAAGACCTTTTGCTAGAATGTTAGTCTCATGTTGTCACACAAACATATATATTCTTACTATTGTATATTAGTTAGAGGAAAATTTTAATATATATATTGCTAATGCTAACTAAGCCAGGTAATGAATTAATCTTGCCACCATAAAGAGAAATATAAAATTGTTCACTATGTTTTATTCCCTACGTATCATAATAAATAAAGTAAAAGATGAGTGTAGGAAAATTAATCTTCTTGAGGCATTCCCAACTTCTTAATAAATAGGGTCATATTCTACTAAAAACACATAAGAAATATATAAGTAGCTCCACACCCATATATATTCAAGAGTTGTCATATAAATTTACCTAAAAGAAAGGGGTTGACATAATTCCCTTAAGCCAATCTCATCTTATAATGATCCCTAAGCTTATAAAAATTTACTTTTGAGTCAATTTCTAGGAGCGTCTATCTTTCAGCATTATATAAGCTTACTTTTTGTTTATTTTAAGTATTATTTGTGAGTCTCATATTACTTTTAATTTCAGCTTTATTTTAAATTAGTTTCAGCTTTATTTCAAAAATAATTTAACTATTAGGGTCTGTTTGAATACTGCTTATTTTGCTAAAAACTGAAAACTTATTACTGAAAATACTGTAGCAAAATATTTTTTAATGATGAGTAGTGTCGTGGGTCATTAATAGTGCTGCTTATCTGCGTTTTTGCTGATTTTTTGGTTGGGTCATGAATAGTGCCATAGGACCCAGCCAAAAACGCAAACTCACAAACGTTAACATTCATTTGCACTCAAACGCACGCTTAGTTTCAGCTTTTTAGAAATAAGCTAATTTTTTAACTTTTGTTTCATTTTTTTCAAATAAGCTACCGGAAATAACCAATTTCTAAATTAACACTTAATTTACCGGTTATTTTTATTATTATTATGGGATTGCTATGCTTATCTTCCACCACTCCTAGGAAAGGTAGGACACAAATATTGACCAACCTAGGATTTGGCTTGACTCGATTGTTCACTCTTGAAAAGCCAAGGTACTTGAGATTACTTTTAATAAAACGATCCAAGCTTGACCTCCACTACTCAGCTTGACCTGCATTAGACCTTGTTTTTATATATTTTTTGTCCTTTTCCTCTTTTTGATGCATGAAATTGTGATTCCCCTCCCAACGACAAAAAAAATAAAATAAAAATGGCTTAATTATATTTCAGATATATAGGAGATGGTGCTTTTCAAAAATATAGACATAAGTTTTCAATTAATTTGATCGCTCCCCCACCCCTTAGATTTCTACCCTAATAATTCTATATAAAATTTAAAAAAAAAAAAATTGTTTGATAAATGTTTGGCTTAATTACTTTGTACCCTAATGCTAGAGGTCTTAAACTTTGTCTTATAAATGCAATTTTGCTTTGCTTGTTCTACAGTTAATTAGAAATGTCTGATTTTAATTACAAATTACCATCACCGAGGTCGGGATAAGTATGACGTGGCATACTCTAAGCATTAGGTCAGGTGTATTTGCGTTACAGTCTGGTGGCCGTTAACTTATAAATATGCTCATGCTCATACATACAAAGTAATTTGTGAATTTACACTAGTGTTATATTTTCATATGACAAGAATTTCTCCAAGCTAAATAGAAGGTTTAGATCCAGGGTATGGTCTAAACTAATTGCACTTTTGGTATGCATTCCTATTATCTATGTTTGAAATTGTTGGAAAAACAGGAAGATAATTGTTCAAGCTTCTCATTCAGCTCCAGATGACAAATATTATATATACATGAGCAAAACTGAAAATTCTTAATTTTGTGTTAGAGGTTATATTTTCAAATGACATAATAATTGATCTTGCTTCACGTGATCCTAGAGCTAGTGGTCATATACAATTTTTACACCCAATTCTGTTTTTTTTTTTTTTTTTTTTTTTTCCTTCTTCTTCTTTGGGGTGTGAAAGGGATTAAGAAATCATGTTTGAGAGAGAGAATTAGGTATAATAAACAATGTGCCTTACTATGCTTTCCTATTTATAAAGAAGGCTAGCTAAAGCCTGTGTGCCTAAAGTTTCTGTATTGACTGAGAGTATCAAAGAATCTTGTTCTTCAGGTTCATACCCATTCTAGAACCCTTGATTTAGGAATCATTGTTTTCCAACCTCATAAATTTTTTATTTTTTTTAATCCGAGACCTGCATATCTTTGCACATATACCTAGACTAGCATAAAGCTAATGAATCACTCTCATCATTCACTACATGACTCCAACCCAAATCAAGTGGCTGCACTTTTCTTCAACCAACTTTGTTTTCAGCCTCATTTTAAATGTCCTACGCCCATCTCTTCAAACTTTTACAAGAGATTGATTCTCTTCAACAATGAATCTACTGGACTTTCTCATTTGATTTGATAATTTTATGATGATTTTATTAAGGATTTTGATTGTCTCACACTCAAAGTATACACTTTCCATACACATAATGGAACATCGTGTATTAAATGTGGACATTCTTAAAAAATGTTGTGTGTACAAAATGTATATAAGAAAATGTGAAACACTAATATTCTTTTTTTTTAATGAGTTTTTGATATAAGCAGGAATTGAATCTCAGATCTCTTATTCAACCATCAGAGACTTTACCAGTTAAACTAACTGGAACCCCACAATATCCCTTTTCTTAACAAGTCAATTTGATTGACTCATGGTTCCTCCAACCAAGATAATTGAAGTTGTTTGACTTTCTTTGTCAACTTACCTCTCTCTCTCTCTCTCTCTCTCTCTATATATATATATATAACTTACCATGCATATATGATGTCATGCTTACAATTAACATATGATGTCATGCAATGAATCATGTGGCAATCCTTAAATAATTGGGGCATCCAGTTCTTTAGAAGGATTGATACAAGTTTGTTTTGTCTATTGTTCATGGAGAACAATAAAGGACATAAAGGTTGAATAGAGGCATAGTGTCAATGAAACATGAACATGTTACCATCATCTTCCACACCACATGCCGAACATAACTTAAACATGGTGGGCCTCAATTTTCTCATGATCTGTTGTCGGTCATCATGATTAAGGTCATTAAATTTTAATTCAAGTCTTGTGCATATGATATATAAGGTTAGTTGCATAGATCCTTTTTGATGTAGAAATGTTCCTCTTGAGCTCAATTTAAAAATCTCTTGAGCTTATATGATATAATATTACTATCAATTTTCTTATGATAAATGAAAGATTTGATGGCTTGGTTAGAAAAGTAGTCCCTTCTACTTTCCTAATTTCTTTGGAGATTCATGGGGAGTTCAAACACACTCAAGAGCTAATGCTACCTTTAAAAGGCACTAAAATTAAATTTTGAGTATTGACATAAAAATCATAAATGAACTAAGCAATGGTAATGCTGTGAGTACATAAACATGCTTCTATATTGCTCACAATATTCTTAAGCAAGGTCCAGAATTTTAACTGACATTCATCTTCTAAATTTATAGGCAAGCAAGTATGATAATTTATCGTATCAGCACAACTGAAAAAAAAAATTATAAAAAACCATAATAAGTATATCTTATCTAGTAAGATAATATATTGAGATATTTATCAATTAAATTGTTCATTTATAAAATACTGTCTATAAGCCATGCTTCATATGATGTGACAAAACCTTGTAGTACTCAGCCTGCAATCTGAAAGACTTCTCATAAATTTGTAGTGGCACTATACTTATGGAAATATAGGAATTCCTTTGTGCTATTTCATCTTCACTAAATTAAATTTTATTTCCAAAGATGGGGATATCTTTCTTACTGTAGAGGGAAGGGTGAACTACAACTATATTTCTGTATAGCAGATGAATTGGTTGTTTTTGCATGCACTATAGCCTCCACCTTTAAGATCACAACCTCTTCAAAAGCAACTCTCTCTCTCTCTCTCTCTCTCTCTCTCTCTCTTGCACACACTGACACACACACAAAACTACTCTACAGGGTGTAAGATATCATAGAAGTCAGAATAGTCCTTTTGTATTGGCGCCTACACTTTCTGACCTCTTCCCCATCTCCTTAATAACTTAGAAAAATAAAAATCTACCAATATCGTTTCTGTTTTTACCTATTAGGTCTGTTGTCTCAGCCATGACTTCCACATTCCTATTCATAAGCACAGTCCATTACTTGCAGAGGACAAATAAAAATTGTCATAGACTTAATCAGCAACTTACCCTTCTCCATTGAATGATTTTCTCAGTTCCTTAGAGGCAGGTTCTATAATTCATCAATAGAGCCTGAAATTTAGCATTTGGAGAAGGTACTTTAATTTCGAATACATTCTAGTTCCTTATTTCCTTTCTTACTATCTATTACCAATCTCCTTAAGGGATGGAAATATTAATTTCCAGTATTTATGAAGCTTGGGTTAATTTTATTAGAATGAAAATGGAATAATTTTATTTCATATTTTCAATCATAGTAGCAGATAAAACATGCCAAATGTGCATTTTTATCAAAGATATAAGGAAGGTTCAATCATCCATTAATAGATTGTTTGCAAAAATTGCAAATTTTTATCAAATAAATGATGCATACTGTTTCCTGCCATATCAACGAAATGGAAATCTTTAAGGATCTTAGTGGTAAACTTTTCAATTCACATGCAAAAAGATATGGAAGTAGATTTTAGTCATTTTACTTAAGAATCTACCTTATGGAAGATTTTGAGCCACAGAATTTTCTTTTAAGTCTTGACTTGATAAAACACTTCGTTTTAGTCCACAGCGATATTGAAGTGGAATTTCTTTGTTGATGGGGATCTTCTTGTCTAAGATACCAAGTATCTTCATCATGATTGACCTCAATATGTGATCATTGTTATTGTTGGATCTTTCCTCAGAAAAAACACCTTATATTCAGAAACAGAAGAAGAACGAAAATCCCGAACTACCAATCGTTCCCTGCTATGTAAATATGTTATGTTATACTGCAAAGACGGCTCACTCTTCTTAAGGCTGTGTTGTCAGTTTTACATCATCCATATATCTGAGATGCTGGCATGCCTCTAAGTGTTTCATCAAAATTTGATCACAGGACAACCAGTAAGCTACACTCTATGATGGACAACCAGTAGCATTGGTTCTTTTCTAAACAGCTTGAGCAGGGACATTCAAAGAGTCAACAAGAAGGAGAAGACCTGCGTTATTACATAAAATAAGGGAAAAAATTGCCTAACTATTACATTCACTGTGGAATTAAAACTAAGAGCATAAGAAAGAAGTTCTTTCTATTCCATGTATAGGCAAGATTATTATCTTTATCAATTTCTCAACATCTTACCCATTGTTTCAAACTTAGATTTAATGTTTGAAAAGAAAGGGAAAATGGTTAAAATAATTTAAGAAAAGAAAACAATCTTTAGAGCAATACAACAATTTTCTTGTTTTACTTTCCCTCATTTCGAGATCCAAATAAACTCTTTAGAAGAAGGAAGCTTTAATATATTCTTCGATTATAAATTTTAAATGCGTCTGCCATGGACAATTTGACTTTGAAGACCCATGGAGACAGCAAACTTCAGATATTAGTACATCCAACAGAAATTAATAGATAAATAAGAAAAGACACATTTAATTCATAATATGATTTGCATATTCACAAGAAATTAATGGTTTTGTGGGTCTACTCATTACTTGTGTTGTTCACTTATAAACCATAAGTAATTATTTATAAATCATTTTTATTGACTGTGATACATCTGAAAAAATGATGTGCTCATAATGGAAATAAAGAGAGATCAATTAATAATATAAGCAATATATTTTGTAAATTGTAGTGTAAGGCATATAGGACACGTATTTACCCCATGTCACCTCCAATGCACCTATGCATCAGAGGTAAGCCAAGACTTAAATTGTATCATATGAGCAATCTAAAACTACGATAAAAACATATTTAAGATGGAACACCTTGACTAACACTAGAGTTGAATTGAAAAACATTGATGAAGGTAATTTTTGGAGGTGAGAAAATTATTACACTTTGAGGTAAATTACTACATATCTATTCTAGAAAAGGCTAGTTAATTAGGATGAAAGTTCTTGTTTGGACAAATATTTTAAAGGTATTTAGAAACTTCAGTTTTATTGGGAAAATATAGAAGCGTTTCATGTTGTTAGGATCTTATGTTAAAATATAACACTTATTCTAAGGGCCAATGAGATCTAGAGCTTAGATATTTTCTCCCCTTATAAAATAAAAGTGAAGAGTGAGGTCATAAGTTTAAGACACACAGGAGATGTATGTATAATTTAACAATAAATAAAAAGCTTAGTCTAGGGTTTTTTCTTTTCCTCCTCTCTGATCAGATATCAATTTGAGTTCAAGCCTTATTTTTTTGGTGAAGCTAATTCAGTAATATCATTGCTATTACCTGCACTTAATTAGAAACCCTGAACAGCTCCATGGCCATAAATCTCTATTTCCACATTAGAAGATAAAAGTTCCCTCTTAAAGTGTTTATGTGTTTCCCTGTTAAACTTTCCATATATTATGGGAATTGATTTCAAGGTTTATGTTGTTATGTGATGCAATAAGATAATTGATATGTTGAAATTGCACTACCTAGCTAGGTGCCAATGGACTTTGAAAACATGACCTGAAAATGGATAGTGGATCACTCAAGCGTCTATTCAATCACATCTAAAAAGATAAACCAAATTCATTCATTGGAATGACATCTTAAAAGATAAACCAAATACATTCACTAAAATGCACTTAGGAAGTTAGACCACAAACATGAAAACATACATACTATAGAGAAGCAACCCTAACAGTTTTCCAAAAATAAATTACATCAAAGCATGGCAATATGTCAAGTGATCCTAAAAATACAAATCATAAGGAGATTTTGGCAGGCAAGGCCTAAAATTAAGGGGGAAATGAAGAATAAATATAGATAATATAAAATACATCTATTGGCATTTACAGATTGTTAATGCATACTAACCACAAAAGACTTCATAAGTTTGCATTTGAAAGAGAAGCAAATTAAGAAAGATAACCTTCTTATTATAAAGTGAAAGACATAGCAATCGTTTACAAGATAATTCATAAGAAATTACACAACAAGAGATACTTTCTATATTACATTCCAAACAGAAAGAAAGCATCATTTTTCATACTGCTAATGTTTATTCACTTGATGCATCGATGATGCTGGGGATAATCCCGGTTAGCATTGATTATTATTGCTGTTGGCCTCCCATGGTTTGCCAAAGAATGGAAATTCTGAAAATTGAAGCTGCAAACAATTGTCTGAGGTGGTCAGAAAAATCTGAAGAAATGTACATCTTGGACACTATCTGTTTGAAGATGCATGTTTGTCATAGGACACAAAAGCTAGCTAGCTAGATTATTAATAAGTACGTTATTATATTATAAAGCACTATAAAATGTCAGAACATCTTTGTAAAATTGAGGAAACTTGGGTTTTGAAACATACCTCTTGAGGAAATCCTGTGCTGTGCAGGGAATTAAAAGCCAAAAACACCAAGTAATCCTCACTATTAACCATGTCTTCTACAGCCCCTGAATGATCTCGGGCATGAGTGGAGCTTCCTTCTTCAGCCTCTGGTAGCACCTCCAAATCCAAGGATGAAGGGTTCATGTTTTGGCTTTGTGTTCCAGATTCTTCCCCAGTTTCAAAGGGACTCCAAGAACCTAATCTGCTTGCTTCTTCACATAACTTTGAGTCATCTACTTGACTCCTCATCAACTTCAACTTTTCTTTAGTCCTTTCCCTTGCTCTTGCCCTTGCTTTTTCCCTTGACTCCCTTGCAAGTGGGTGAAATGCACTCTTCCTTGACTGTGAGTGCCTAATCTTCTTCTCTTTAGTCGACGGTTTCTCTTGGGAAACACTGCCCTGTTGATCTCCGTCACAATTAACTGCAACATCATCGATACCAGATACAACTTCACACTCATCAGAAGCAGAAGAATTAGCACTCTTGCTGCCACCAACAGTACTAGTACTAGTGCTACTTCGCTTCTTCTCTCTCTCTAGCTTCGTGATTTCATCCTTAGACTTCAAGAGTAACCATTCAACGGTTCTGCTAGCCGTGTCATAGCCTAGCAATTCTTGAAGACCAAAAAACTCCGGGGCAACTTTAAGGGACAGTCTCATTCTCCGATCCCTTGGTCCACGAGCAGTATTAATCTTGCTGTGCCGATCTCTCTTGCAAGATCTTTTTCTTGGGATCAGCTCGACCATGTTGATGTGATTTTTGTTGGAATCGACCATGTTAATACTGTTGGGGACAGTGGTTTCAGTTATGGTATTATTGTCAGGTCTCAATAAGCAAGATTGGTGTTGGAATTGAAATAACATATCATGGTTGTGTGGGAAGAAAACATAGTCATCTTCAAAGGGAGAGGGAAAGTTGAGAAAAGATAAAAGAGATGGGTCTTCATGTTTGGAATTGGAATTGGAATTGGGGTTGTTGACGTCATTGAATAAAGGCCTTTGGAAAAATGGTTGGTCACAGTAGGAAATGGGGTCATTGCCATTGTTACTGTTTGAAGTATACATCTGTGATTTTAATTGCATTTGGACAACCCTAGCTAGTCCTTGTGACAAACGCGTGGCAGTACCGCTAGCTAGAACTTTGAGAACGACGTTTCCTTCAACGTGTTTCAATTCTTTTTTTTCTTTTTTTTGGTTAACCTCGAGAAATCTGCAAGTGGAAATTAAACTTGAGAAAGACAGCCATGTTTTACTGTTTTCCACCTGAGCTTGAGAAAGACAGCCTGAAGATACACTGTATGTGTATGTATCTTTGTGTGTGCGTGCGTGGGTGTCTGTGTTTGTGTGAGAGAAAGAGGAAGAGACTATGCACTTACCTCTCTTATTAGTCAAGGACTAGAGCTTGAGAAAGACAGCAAAGCTATAGTACGGCTAGACCTCCATTGGGGTTGAGAGAGAGAGAGAAAGAGAGTTAGTTTTGAATAAAAAGATGGTGAGGAGGTAAAGGGCCAAAGAAGAGGAATTTATTGGAGACAAAGAACTACCTTTTTCTTTTAAAAAAAATTTCTTTTGGGTAAACAGTAGTACTTAGTTGGTCCTTTTAAAAGAGAGGGATATTTGGGAAGCTAGTGGATAGGAAAATACCAAGTATAATTGTACCACTTCACGTGGCTTGCAGGTGGTAACTTTGATAGTGAGCTCCCTCCACCTCCTCAAACTTTTCAACAAGCCCCTCAAATTCAATCGCCAAGATCTTGCATGGACTCCATATTCATCTTCATTCATTCATGTCCTCTCTCACTGTTTGTGTGTGTGTGAGTGCGAAAGTATGTGGAATATCTATATGTGTACATGCTAGCTAGGGTTGGTTTTTTGAGAAACATGTGAGGTTTTATTGGAGGACTCACATATTCATATTCATATAGCACAATTTTTTGTTGTTGTTGTTGTTGCTGCTGCTGCTGCTGCCAGGTCTATAACTCATCATGATTAGTAACCTACACGTGGCTGTTTGTGAGGCTATAAGAAGGACAATTATTTCACTCAAAGGAGCATCATGCACTGTGAGCCTGCCATGAGAGACGATGCTCCTTTGACTGAGTTTCTAATTTAATGTCACTTTCACCAAAAGGAGAGATATCCCATCTCCCCTATCTCTATCTATCTCTTTCTCTCTCTCTCTCTCTATCTCTCTCTCTCTCTTCCATGTCTATCTATCAACTCTATTTCAGAATGTCGTTAGGTTCCCTCCCATGCGTGCTTATCTGTTTAGCTTTTCTTTGAAAAGCTCTCTCTCTCTCTCTCTCTCTCTCTCTCAAAACAAAGAGTGCTTGTGCTTGTACTTGCCACTGTCATATGCATAGACCTTCTCCAAAACATAGCCAATCACCAATTGCCCTAACTACAAACCCCATCTCATCTTATTTCAAAATGGCAATAGTCCCATCCACACTTAAAACTCCTTTACACTCTCAACTATCTTCCTTTTTTTTTTTCTTTTTTTTTTTCTTTTTGGGTTCTTTATTTCTTTGTCAAACTTTCTTTCCATTTATACATGCCGCACTCCCCACTTATCTCAAAACATGCTTGTCTCTCTCTCTCTCTCTCTAGAACTGAGCCTGACCACTTTAGACTGGCATAATTACTAGGACCACATGACATGGCAAAGCTGGGGTTGTTCTAAGGTTGCTTTCAAGGAAGAGATAACTATGAATGAAAAAGGGAGATGAATGTGTCGTCAATTGCACTGGCTCATAATGAGAACATACAAGAAAACCCTAAAAGACATGCTTAATCTATATGCTTTCATTTCACTGCTGCTATTTCTCTCTCTCTCTTTCTCTGCCCTTGTCTGTTGTCCGTACAAAAAGCCTATATGTCATATGTGGTTGAAAATAGAACCCCCTTCAACACATATATCATATATCTATGATTTTACTGTACCCTTTATTTTCACCCATGTTCGGACTCATTTGGATTTCTGTTTCATGGGGGATGCACCATTTTCCATTGATAGCAAAAAAATTGAGTTACTTGTAGCACAACATTTTCTTTTCATTGTCTCTATTTGGTAATATTTCCAAGTATTAATAAATTCCCCACCCTCTTATTTCTTTGTTGCTACTTGGGTAGTTCTTAATTTGTTTTGAAGTACTATTGCACACTCTTAGTGTAATAGTCATTTCACAAATATAAATGCTCATGAAGGATAAGGAGTAAAAATCGAGGTTCAAGTGTCTAGAAGAAAGTTTCACAAACATATACACTTAGATTAAGTTAGAATAAAATTTTTATTTTATATCAAAAATTTGTTTTGAAGTATTATTTTATGCTTTATTTAAATTTATTAGAGAATTTCCCAGGTGGTGATGATGGGAAAGAAAGTCCATCTTGCTTTTTATACTTATGCCATTGAAAAAATATCTTGTAGTTTATGATTTCCAACCAGGCGTATTTGAAGGACCATGCCCACGGGTGTGGGCCTGAAAGAGGGCCTAGAAACCATCGCGATGTGCTTGCTTTCTAGAAAACTATTCCAAGGATATGACAGGGAAAAAAGATGATGAAAGAAAATATAATCAATGAAATTGTAAAAATAGAAAAAGAAAACATAATGAATTTGAGTTAACAATTAAGCTGAGCCAAACGTGGGGCTATTTCATGGGAATTTTCTTTTCCATTTCTCACACAGCTTGACATGACCATTTTGTCTAGGTTGTGACCATGGAAATGTGTATATTTCTTTTCCTCAATGCTGTGTCTATTATTGAAGTATTGTTGATAGAATTGAAAAGCCCAACTTGGCCCATCTTGTGAAAGATATTTCTTTATCTACATGAATAAAGATACCAACTAGGTTTTCGATAGTCTCCAAAGTTTCTTTCATGCCATTGTTTTAATTCATTTGTTTATACTAATTTCGAAGAGACCAATGATTTGATGATTTTAAACCTAATTGATATCCCAAAGTAATGCTGCCAAGGAGATATTTACCCATGACAAAGCCATAAAAGATGTCGTTTTGTTCCTCACGTCACTTTCGCAAAAAAGTAACAAAAAAATGAATTTTTTTTTTTTAATATAAGATAGAAATTATATTCTAATTTAATCTAAGTGTATGTATGTATAAAACTCTCTTCTGGAGACTTGATTTTCAGCCCTTACCCTCCCCACACCCCACATGTATTTATACTTATAGAGTGATCATCTTACTAAGGGTATGTAGTGGTATGAATTACTTATATATGATTAAATTTAAGCCAAATGATTCAATGCTTCAATACATTATGTCATATTGCCAACTTTTGCCAATAGTACAAGACTAATATGCCCTTTGTAGCTAGGTGGTTGCTATAATAATTAATTAACATGCATAGTAGACCTCCTTGGAGTTTCTTTATAATCATTATATGTATTGAACTATCTTTTCTGTGAAAAGATAAATAGGAGAGCTAGAATATTGGATCATGCAAATAATGTTATCACACTAAACTCTATCTGAATAAAAGTTAAAAAAAAAAAATGAATAGTTACGCATGTCTGCCTAACCATTTGCTCATTTATCGTTTTCTCAAAAGGACACTTATATGATCATATCCTCAATAACATTGTCTTTTCCTTTGTTCTTTTATGGTGTGGTTTGATGCCATATTGTTGTAGCGTAGGACGAGTTCTAAAATAGGTGCGGTTGGAACTATCTACTTTAAGATGCATGCTTTCATGATCTAACCAACTTATATAGCTGAAAAAATAGAGGGAAAACATGTTTTTAACTACATGATATAATGATTACTGGTTTTCCTCTAATTACTTAAAACCCAATCGATCACTTTCTTTATTTTTTTATTTTCATATTTATGCACAGAACTATTCCTATGTTAAAGCAACTCATATAGTTCCTTGAAATGAAATATTCATAGATTGTTCAATGTTCCATTGTTGGTAATTGATTGTTGCTTTCAGGTGCACAAGACATTTGGCATACTAGACACCTCTTTAATTATGGGTCTAAAACCAATTTTAATGATTTAATCGATGATTAAAATTTGAACCTATTTGAAAAGAAAACGGGCTTGCTTTTATTTTTGTGATCATAGAAGATATGTGTCCTACTCATTATTACCCAGAGTGGGATGGGTCTTCTGTCACACTGCCTTTAATTTCGTTGCCTTTTTTTTTGTGGGGGGGGGGGGGGGGGGGGGGGGTGTGGGGGGAGGTAAATGCTATACTTGAGATTCAAATATGGTAGAAAAGATGCACACAATCCTAAACTTAGTAGAAGATATCTAGGGAAAATCTAATTAGTTACATACTTGTTACTGTACACTTCCTACACACTCCTTTTGAAATCGTATTTTTAAACATAATCTCACCATTTTTATTGAAATTGAAAACACAATTTCAAAAGGAGTATCTATGAAGTGTGCAATAAAAAATATGAAATAATCAATACTCTTACTTTTACTTAGAGAGTTGTTCAACCGAACATACCTCCAAATAAACAAGAAAAAGCCAAAAACTGATACGAGTAGATGATTTTTGCAGCCAATGTTGGGAGTGTCTAATTTTCCTTGAGAATCATAATGGTTTATGGTTTTCTTAACAATAAAAGTTCTAAAGACTATATATATATATAAGAGAGAGAGAGAGAGAGAGAGAGAGAGATTAAACAAAAGTAATATGCATACCATTACTAAATGAGTAGTTGAAAAAGTTAACAAGGACAATATTTGCTAATCATTGCTAAAGACTAAAATTGTTGTAGTGAACTGAGGTATTTTTTGATCATGATGTAGTACAAATCTACCATTTAGGGTCCGTTTGGATAGTACTTATTGTTGCTGAAAGTTGATAAAAACTGATTGTTGCTGAAAACACTGTAGCAAAATAATTTTTAAATGTGTGAATAGTATTGTGGGACCCACTTTTAATATTAAATATTGCGTGAACAGTGCACGCACAGTACACACACAGTGAATTTTGTCCCCCAAAGTCAACAAGTGCGGCAAAAAAAAAAAAAAAAAAAAAAAAAAGAGAGAAAACGCGAAGCTGGAAAACACACCGCAACTAACCTTCCTATCCAAACCCACACTTAACTTTTGTAATTTATTAATTTTTTGGTATTTTTATGTAATTTTCATTATTTTAGATTTAGGGCATTTATTTCTTTGTTTGTAAGTATTTTTAATACTTTTTAGATCAAATTTGGTTCCTATTAAGTAGGACTTATTTTTATTATTTGTTGAGTCTTACATAGCCCTTAAATAAGTCTCTAAGGCCACGCTTGATAGACTGTAACGGTAAGTATATAGGATTAGAAATAGGTATTATAAGAAATAGAAAATATTGTAATATAATACTTATTACTATTCATTTCTTTAGTGACAACACAATAATAAAACCGTAAAAACAATGGAATGAAAGTATTTTAAATTAAACTTAAAATATATTTTAGGAAATATTTTATTCATATAATATGCATACCTTTACTAAATGAGTAGTTGAAAAGAGTTAACAAGGACAATATTTGTTGATCATTGCTAAAGACTAAAATTGTTGTAGTGAACTAAGGTATTTATTGATCATGATGTAGTACAAATCTACCATTTAACTTTTGTAATTTATTAATTTTGGTATTTTTATGTAATTTTCATTATTTTAGGTTTAGGGAATTTATTTCTTTGTTTATAAGTGTTTTTAATATTTTTTAGATCAAATTTGGTTCCTATTAAGTAGGACTTATTTTAGAATATATTTTATTATTTGTTAAGTTTTACAGATCCCTTAAATAAGTCTCTAAGGCTACGCTTGATGGACTATAACAGTAATTACATAGGATTAGGAATAAGTATTACAAGGTATACAAAATGTTGTAATATAATACTTATTACTATTCATTTATTTGGTGATAACACAATAATGAACCCTAAAGACAATGGAATGAAAGTATTTTAAATTAAACTTAAAATATATTTTAGGAAATATCTTCCTCATATAATTATAGAACAAAATTTAACTACAAAATTGGTTGTAGCATTAGGCTACAAAATTGAAAATCTAATCATTGAATTGCATGTTCTTTACATTTTTAATACATATGTCAAATTTTTTGTCAATCGGATATTATTTATATGATCTATAAACTTATATTTTATACAAAATTTTAAATTATAAAAACTTGCAATTTAAACAATAATTTATTAATGACATGGTTATTGATTTTTAATTTTTTAGAAATTTTACAAGTATAGAGGATATAAGAAAAATATATAACTCAATGGTGGATTTGTCAAAATTCACCTTCTATGAAAAGATATTGAGTAAAGTTGTAACCTAAGACCACAACCAATTTTGTAGCTAAAATTTGTCAATAATTATATTTCCTAATAAATAAGATTTTTTAATTTAAAAGCGAGATTAGTTATTTTTTTTATGATTTTTTATTTTCATAAATGTTATGTGCATATGGAAAGTTTATTTATTTGGAAATATATTAATTTTAGAAATTAATACACATACTAAGGAATAGCTATTACAACCCTTTTAGAGATTAAAGGCATATTTGGTAGACACTGTAATATAATAGTTATTCTTATGGTTTATCTATTTTTTAATTTTGTTATATTTTTGTTATAAAAAATAGTCATTCTTTATGAATAGATATTCTTCAAAATGAGAAATAACTATTATTCTTTAAAATTGTTATATCAGTTATTCCTTAGTATATGCAATAATTTCAAAACTTATTATATTTCCAAACAAATAAACTTTCCATGTACATCTAACAATTATAAAAATAAAAAATCATAAAAAATAACATGTCTCTCTTAAATTTAAAAAATAACAATTTTTAAAGAGATATAATTGTATGAATAAGATATTTCCTAAAATAAATCTTAAATTTTATTCTAATGATATAACTCACAACCAAACTTATGAATGTGTTTAGTTATTATATTATAACACATTTTATTCCTAGTAATAAATATTACAATTCATGTTGTAATCCTCATTCAGTGTACCAAACATACCTTAATAGTTACCACCATGCGCCCTTAGTGCGATGGTCACTCTACAAGTCTTAAGTGCTTGTGAGGTGTGGAGAGTAAAGGTCGGGATTCAAGTTTCCAGAATAGAGTTTCACACACATATACACTTAAATTAGGCTAGAGTAGAATTTATATCTTGTATTAAAAAAAAATTAATATTTATTCCTCATTTTAAAAAATAACTATTCATAAGAAATGACTATTCCATGTAATAAAAACATAATCAAACTATTAAATAACTAAATCATAGGAATAACTATTATATTACGGTACATATTACAATCTACCAAATGTATCCTAATTAGTTTGTAAACATTTTTTAACAATTATTCAATCAATAATATTCAGACTTTTGTCTCCCTATTAGAGTTGCTCATATTTGTTACTAGGCCACTAAGTTGGGGCCTTATAGACGCAGTAGAGTGGACAACAAGAGAGTACAATGAGTGGAAGGGTTTTATTATGTGTAAATATTGTTAGAGCACTCACTGTAAAATTACTAAAAATTATAACTTTTGGCAACTCAAAAAGTTATTTTATCTATTTTAACAACTCACTTTACAATACTCCTAACATCAAAACATCTAAAATTTGTAGCTTTTCATTTAAATATTCTTTTTTATTCATGTTTTCCTGTTTTATTACCTTTTTATTACTTTTCATCTAAAATATTATTTTTTGTGGGAAACGTCGAGCATGTGGGAGACTAATAAATATTATTTGTAACAAATAACTCTCAGCCCACTGTAGCAAAGAGTTAAAAAATTATGGTAATGAATCAACATAACAACTTTGCTATAAGTGTGTTTTTAGCGTTTGGGTTGCTAAAATTACTATTTGGTCATTTTAGCAACATCATTGTGAATCCTCTTATAACCCTATTTTGCCATAGAGTTTATTAATTAGTCACTCACTCTCATCAATGTAAGTTGTTAGGTTCTAAAGATTTAGGAATTTATGTATTTAGAACTCTAATTTGTATTGTTGGCAAACCATGATCAAAACAGGTTGTTTAGTCTTGTTTAGGCTTGCTCAAAGTATGTTTATTTGTAAAACTGGAATCGAGTGAGTGCAGATTTATTGGACTAAATCTGTAAGGTCGATCGATCGAAAATTAGACTCGATCGATCGAACCACGTACAGATTTATTTTTCTGCAGAGTTCCAGTTCAGCCCAAACTCTATTTAAACGTCTTGGGGTTCAAGTAAAACACTTCTATATATAAGGAAAACCCTAGAACGTTTTTGGACTTCTGAGAGAGAGATTAGAGTGCCTCTTGTGCCTCCTTTTATTTTTAGGGTTTTGTACCCAAACCTCTCTAAGTCTTTGTTGCTCATATTTGCGGTTTATGTGAATCTCTTGTGAGATCCTTGAGGAGCTTTCCTTCACATAAACTTAGGGTTTTTAAGGTAGAGATTATTTCAACATCTTGATGATCAACAAGGTTGCTACCATTGGAGATTAAAAGAAAAGCAAGCGGGGAGCTTGTAGCTGATTGAAGAATTCAAGAAAGAAGTAGTCCGTGGATTCGGAGCCTGCGCGTGGTCGTGTCAGGAAGTTTTACTGGTGGGTAGCATTAGGAAGTCGAGCGGGGAGCTTGTAGTCCTTTTGTATGAACTTCAATTCTTTCATAGTGAATTCAGGTTAGCCTTGAGGATCGGTGGGTCAAATCCTCCCCAGGTTTTTACCGTGTGGTTTCCTGGGTGATCATATCTTGTGTTATTTATTTTCCGCTGCTTTATATCTTGATATGATTGTTTGGATTGTTTTAACCTAGAATTGCTTAATTTGACTAAGTAACAACTTGGCTAATTAATCTAGGCTACGCAATCTGTGTGTTTAAGGGGTCTAAATTTTCAACAAGTGGTATCAGAGCAGGTGCTCTTCTTGTTGTAGATCTTTTGATCTATGAGCTGATCCTTGACCCCTGTTGTCATGGATAATTTGAAGTGTCTTTCTGATCATATTTCTGCTCATGCTTCTGCTGATTTTATTGATGCCTGTGATGTTTTGAATAAAAAGGACACTATTGTTTCTGTTGATTTTTTTGATGCTTTTGAAACTCTTCGTAAGGAATTATCTAAATCTTTGAAAATTTCTAAGAAATTCAAGGAAGAGTTAAAATTGGCTAATCTTGAAAAAGAGGATTTGATTGTGAGATTAGATGAGTCTAATAAAAAGAATGAATTTTTGAGAAATCAAATTTCCTCTCAAGATGAGAAGATGAAAAGTTTGGAACAAAAGTTAGCTGAGGCTGAAGCTAAATTGGAAAATTTGTCTAATACCAAACTTGTTGATGATAACAGAAGTGTTTCTGTTTCTCTTAAGCCTAAAACTGAGAAAGTTTATATCCCTCCTTTTAAGAGGAATAATAAAGAGAAGGCTTATTTTGCTAGGTTAGACAAAGGTAAAAGTTCTGATGTAGACGCTGAAGTTTCTAAACCTAAGTCTAATCCTACTGTTAGAGAGCATAATAAATCTGTTTTTGTGCCTACTTGTCACCTTTGTGGTGTTGTTGGTCATATTAGACCAAACTGTTCTTTGTTGAGGCAAAAATCAAACTCTGAGAATAGATTTGCTGTTAGGAATACTGATGTTCCTAAATTTGTTCCTGTTTGTCACTTTTGTGGTGTCTCCGGTCACATTCGTCCTAATTGTCATAAATTGAAATTTAAGCATTCTGTGTTTCAATCTAGGATATGTGATGATATTTCTCCTCCATAAGTCCAAATAAATTGTTTCATATGCTTTTGAAAAATTTAGCTTGTTGGCTTGTGAAAGGAATTTGCAGGATTTAGTCTTCTCAGAAGATTGGTGTAATTCCTCAAATACACTCACTTCTCATGGATTTTCACCTACAAAGCCGAAACTCGTGCTAGATGGGTGAGAAAAGATTCTCCAAGGTGAGTTTGCTAACCTTTCCTTGATTTAATTCTTTCAATTATTGTGGACATGTTTTGTTTTTGTTTTTGGTTGTTTTTTTTTTTTGTTTTTTTTTAAAAAAAAAATCCAAAAACATTGAAAAATTTCAAAAAGACAAAAATATTTTATTTTTGTGTCTTATTTTTTCTTGAGGATTACATGAGTTTGTATATCTCTCTTGATTTAGAACATGCCTGACATTGTGGAGAAACTTGAATAGTTTGTGCTAAGCTATTTTTGATTTTGTGAGTATGTACTAGTTTGTACATGTCTCAAGGGTTAATAAGAAATTGATATTTCTTGTTTGTGTACCCTTTATAGCTTAGTTTTGCACTTCATGCATTGTTTGCATTGTTCATTTAGCATAATATGTGCTTTTTGTTTTTGGTTATAAAGTTTGTTCAAACCAAAAAGATTTTTGTGTTTTGTATTATATATCTTGGATTTATAATCAAGGATTGGCCATATTATCTTTACATAACATGTTTATGTACCTTGTTTAGCTTTGATAAGCTTATTTATTGCACTTTACTAGTTGAAGTTTTGTAGTGCATGTTGTGTGGGAAAGATGTTTATGGTGTTTATCACTTTGTCTTAATCTTGAAGTCACATGTTATTTGACTGTCGGACTTGATCCTTTTGAGAAAGGCATAAATAACCATCTCACCACTGTTCACTAGCCAATCATGAACACCTTAGTGCATATCATAAGATTTGTGCTCGAGAAAGTGTAGCACATGCACAAAAAGAACATAAGGTGTAGCCTCAAAGCTTAATAATTAAAACTGGTGTGTACTATTAGGCTTGATGCCAATTCACTTAATTCAAACCGTGTGTACTATTAGGCTTGATGCCATTCATACAAATAATGGGCAAAAATCAAGAAACTTACATGATTGCAAGCTTTTGTTCTAGGAGATGTGGGAGTTATATGATGTAACTCTTTAGGTGATAGTCTCTTTTAAATTCTATGTGATGAATTTTGTAGACTTTGTGATTGATTGCTATTCACATATCACCTCACATGCATCTCAAGCTTTTGCTAGTTGCACACACTACACAAGTTACTCTTTGTTAAACTTGGTACATTATATTGTGTGTGATTTTGTTGTGGCCATCCAAGATTAAAAGTTCCTTGATTTTGATGCAAAATATGTTTCAAGTTTGAAAATTTTGAAAATATCTTGAAATTTGTGCAGAACATATTTGTTGCTTAAGAAAATTTCAATGGGAGAATGATTGAAATTTGTTTTGAGAAAATTGGGTTCAAAATTTTGGGTTTTTGAAAAAGCATTCCATCTATACTCATGCATTTTCTTTCTTTGGTTAATGCTTTGAGGAGTTGTTTTTCAAAATTAGGTTTGTGTCTTTCAAAACTGTGATTTTTCTCAAAATTTAGTGAGTCTCTGCCCAATTCGATCGATCCAGTGTGTTTTTCGATCAATCGAAAAATGCTTTAATTTGTTTAAAAATGACTGTTTCATTCGATCGATCGAATGTATTTTTCGATCAATCGAAAGTCGCGAATCAGGTTTTTAAAAAGGGTTTGTTCTTGATCCGAATTGGGGCTTTTGTGAAATTGAGTTGAATTTGATGAAATTGGCTTGTTGTATTGATGAAATTAAGCATTATACTCTGTGAGTTGTGTTATGTGATGCTCAATTCATCAATTTGTTTAAAAATTCAACAGTGATTTTCAAATTCTTGGGTTTTTGTTAGAAACTCTATGCTCAAACCAATTTTGTCAATTTAATCTCAATTGAACTTAATCGCTCACTGCATTAGTACATGCATCATGGCATTGTAATTGTTTCATGCATCATATAGAATTTTATTCTATTGATTTTTGTGCTAACTTGCAGTCTACCCTTGGTTTGTGTTTAGGATTCACATGCATTCATTGATTTCTGTATCCATTTTGCAGTTTTGCAGTCATATCTCTCATTGTTTCATACATAGCATGCATACACTTTGCTAAATTGGGTACTCAACTTGATCTAAAAATTGATTGATTAATTTTTGAGTTACGTACTTTCTAGTATATGCTATTTTTATGTGTGAATTGTAGAAAAATTTTTCTTAAGAGATATGATGGATAATCAATGTGCAAATATTTTCTCTACTCATGCAACTGTTTATGGGTCACATAGTCCATGTTTGCATTCTATTGAAAGAGAGAATATTTTTCTTCATGTGTATCCTCACCTTAGTTTTTAACTATTGGTCTGTGAGTTTTTCACTTTGGTCCTGCTGGTGAGGATGTACCTGATCCTGTTGGTGATGCTGCTGCTGCTGCTGATTTCCCCCCCCTCCTTTATTTTTCCCAAAACTGTTTTTCCCACAACTTGTTTTGTTTTTCCTATTTTTATAGGGGGAGAAAAGTTTTTTTACCTGTGTTATTCATAGGGGGAGCTGTCTCTATTTTCTATAGAGTTGAATTGTTTTGTGTTCCCCTTGATTCTCTATTTTCTCTTATCCTTTATTGCGTATGTTGACTGTTTACTCTTTGTACGAGTTGTCTTTGTCAATACGTGACAAAAAGGGGAGAAATTATTGATTTATGGGAATCATGTTTGTCCTGTTTAGGGGGAGTTGAAATTATTTTTAAAAGGGAAGAAAATAAAACTTTTTGTTGTATCTAACTTAGGGGGAGAGTTAGTTTACTTATGTTTTTATTTTGTTTCTTGTTCACTGCTATTGATTTATATTTATGAGTTCTTCATGATATATGTCTTTGTTTTGTGTTTTGTGAAGTCAAGAATTTAATTTTGGTTTACTTGTATTTTTTCCACACATGCGTTTATGCGTTTGTTGAGTGTTTCAGGAAATATACAGGTTGATTCAATTGAGCTGCTGTCTACACTTGCAACTGATGGATAGTAGTTAAGATTGGATTTGTTGTTATGAGCATTATTTTTGTAATGGGCTTTTACTTTGTAAACTTTGAGCTTTTAGTTTGTGTTTTGTCAGGATTGCCAAAGGGGGAGATTGTTAGGTTCTAAAGATTTAGGAATTTATGTATTTAGAACTCTAATTTGTATTGTTGGCAAACCATGATCAAAACAGGTTGTTTAGTCTTGTTTAGGCTTGCTCAAAGTATGTTTATTTGTAAAACTGGAATCGAGTGAGTGCAGATTTATTGGACTAAATCTGTAAGGCTCGATCGATCGAAAATTAGACTCGATCGATCGAACCACGTACAGATTTATTTTTCTGCAGAGTTCCAGTTCAGCCCAAACTCTATTTAAACGTCTTGGGGTTCAAGTAAAACACTTCTATATATAAGGAAAACCCTAGAACGTTTTTGGACTTCTGAGAGAGAGATTAGAGTGCCTCTTGTGCCTCCTTTTATTTTTAGGGTTTTGTACCCAAACCTCTCTAAGTCTTTGTTGCTCATATTTGCGGTTTATGTGAATCTCTTGTGAGATCCTTGAGGAGCTTTCCTTCACATAAACTTAGGGTTTTTAAGGTAGAGATTATTTCAACATCTTGATGATCAACAAGGTTGCTACCATTGGAGATTAAAAGAAAAGCAAGCGGGGAGCTTGTAGCTGATTGAAGAATTCAAGAAAGAAGTAGTCCGTGGATTCGGAGCCTGCGCGTGGTCGTGTCAGGAAGTTTTACTGGTGGGTAGCATTAGGAAGTCGAGCGGGGAGCTTGTAGTCCTTTTGTATGAACTTCAATTCTTTCATAGTGAATTCAGGTTAGCCTTGAGGATCGGTGGGTCAAATCCTCCCCAGGTTTTTACCGTGTGGTTTCCTGGGTGATCATATCTTGTGTTATTTATTTTCCGCTGCTTTATATCTTGATATGATTGTTTGGATTGTTTTAACCTAGAATTGCTTAATTTGACTAAGTAACAACTTGGCTAATTAATCTAGGCTACGCAATCTGTGTGTTTAAGGGGTCTAAATTTTCAACATAAGTATATTGTAAAACCACATAAATTCTTAATTTGTATTGAATTCTCTCTTCTTCTTTTTTTAATTTATGTGATAATAGACTATTTCACATCACTTACAATATGTACAACATTTTTCTGATTATCTAATGCTAAAATAAAAAAAAAAAATAAGAACAAAAACTCTCACTTAATATTGCAAAACATAAAAAATAAAAAAAAATAAAAAAAAAAAAAAAAACCTTAAATCATCTAGATAACTATGTTGATGATGATAGAACGGTTTATAATATATATATATATATATATTTAGAGAATTTCAACCTATAACGTTACTCCTGATGATAGCTCTTTATGATCAGACCAAGACACCAATTAGTTTTTGGTTCAGGCGGGGATTGAACCACAAATCTCTTATTTAACCATCAGATACTTTACTAGTTGAGCTAACTGGAACTCACAACTATTTATAATATAATTTTAAATAAGTAATGTAAACAAAATAACGTCTAACATAGGGAAAAATAACCCTCTTTTTTATGGTTATAATATATTGCAACCAAAGCAACGTTGTTAATTTCTATTATCCTTGTAAAAAAAAGAGAAGATAAATTTAAAACTTTTATTTTATGTTGCAACACGTGACAAAATCTCAAAATGCTTTCAATGAGCATCCATTTTCATTAGATGATGATGAGACATTCTACAACAATCAAATAAGGGATTAATGGAAATTTAGGAATTTCAAGTATCCACATTTTATATATATATATATATATTAAGTTTTACAAATTATCAAGGAGACCATTTGTTCAATAATTTGGGTACTAATCATTATTTGTCGTGAGTAGTTTTCACATTGCATCAATAAGTAGATAACAATCGATTGATGGTGCACTTAAGAATGGGTATAGGTACGCGTTATAATTTGATTTGGATTTTTTTAAGGTTTCTGGAAATCTTAAGATGATTTCTAAATACCACCGCACACCTTTGGTGCGATGGTCACTCCACAAATATAAGTGCTTGTAAGGTGTAGGGGGGCAAGGGCGAGATTCAAGTCTACAGGAGGAAGTTTCACACACATATACACTTAAATTAGGCAAGAGTAGAATTTTATCTTGTATAAAAAAAAAATAGAAAAAGAAGATGATTTCTAATCATCCTAATATATATTTGATAGTAAAAAACTTGTTAGATTTTAAATTGAAGAAATTTATGAAAATGTAATAGTTATTGAGTTTATAATTGTTATTCAAGTTTTCAAGATTGTATGTATTGAAGCAGCTCACAAAAGACATTTTGTCTAAGTTTCAACAGTCTGATTGATCGAGATTTAAGATTCAATAAACATTCAATCTAAAAGTTACTCATTTAGAACCTAATACAACTTGCTATTGAAATTTTTTTATCTTAACCAAGTGTGATTAATTCATTCAATCTAAAAGTTACTCATTCTGGGCCTTTTTACATTTAAAATCCAGTATTTTTTTTATTTAAAATAAACTCTTCTTACTTTTGAAAAAAAAATATTATTACTTTTTAAAATGCAAAATTGCTAATTAAATTATAGTATGAGAAGAATCAAATAAAATTTAAAACATAAAATCACCTAACAATTGTCCAAACAAAGACAAATTTTTAAACATAAAATCACCTAACAATTGTCCAAACAAAGACAAATTTTAAACATAAAATCACTCTAATTTATTCAACACGTAACTTAATGAATTAATACTAACCAAACCAACACCAAACCAAGGCTAAGTCTATATATAAATAAATAAAAAAATCAAATAAAAAAAATCAAATTTAAAGTTCAAACATAAAAGTTAACCAAAAAATAATGACAATCTGTTATGTTTTTTATATAATAATATATATATATATATATATATTATATAATATTATTAATTTACTTTGGGTAAGGCAATGCATGATGAAGGAAAAGAAGATAAATTCTAACTTCCAATTGTGATTTTAGTATTGAGGGAGAGAAAGAGATTGTTTAGTATGTGTTGATGCTAGCTTTGGCAAGGAGGCCCAATAATAGAAAGAAGCCCAACAATATAGGAAGGAACAAAGAAGAAGAATTAGCAAATTGAGAAGAAAACCATTAAACCCGAATGGCAGAAATAATAGACCATAGGCTTGTAAAATAGCAAAATGGCCTCAAAGAAAGCAAGCGGGCCCAAAGAAGCCCGAAGAAAGAAGTAGTAAACCCATGGACATTATGAAAAATGGAAAGCAAGCAAGAATGGGTTGAAGGAACCCAAAGGAAGGAATTAAGTAAATAGAGGTTGGTCAAAAAGCCTATAAGCCCCGAAAGTAAAGGATATGGTAACTTGGGCCAGGGGAAGCCCAAAAGACTTAGCAAAAACCCATAGGAATGAATGATTGGAATGGGCCAGGGATGTCCAAGGAAATGAAACGGGCCGAGGATGCCCAAAAGAATAAGAACAAGGTAGCTTGAAAACAATGAAATTGGCCAAGGAAGCCCAAAACAGCGTGAATATAAGCCCAATGATAGTACTAGGCTACTGGAGTTAAGTAGGAGGAAGGCATACAGCAAGCTCAAAAAAGGGCCAGTAAGTACAAGTTAAATAATAACATGGTAGGAACAACGGGGTGGCATGGCAAGAGTGTCAATCAACTTGCAAAGGGGTTAAGGGATGGATTGAAGAAGGAAAGGCCCACAACCAAGCAAGACCTATCCCAGGAAAGAAGTAAGACATAAAGAATGAAAGCCCAGAGACTCATCCATGCCATTAGAGGCTAAGAACAAGTAGCAAAACATGCAGACTAGCCCTCAGGTCATGGTAATCACTCGAACAGCAGAAAAGCCATGGACACACATGGAAGTGGAGCACACACAAGGCTCAAGCACCACCCACTTGTACCCAGCCAACATAGGAGTGGTAGGCCATAGGTCAAAGGTAAGAGAGAGTATGGTCTGACGGTGGGGAGAAAGGGAAATCCTATTTTGGGGTTCCCACTCAAGCTCTTTTAAGGGAAATATCCTGCTAGGATGACATACCACCAAAAAGATGAAAAGATAAGCTAGAATCACTAGGTGCGTGCCATAGAGGATAGTAAGAGAGAATGCCCACCCTTATCCGGATGGGAATGCCATGATGAGCAAGAAAACAAAATAAAACTTTTTTTGTCTTGGAATGGGATGTGGCACGGCCAGCATAGGTAAGTGATAATGGCTAGGTAACCAATAGACCAGTGGGTGGTGTGGGAAGGACACCTATACCAAGACAAAAGCAATTAAGGGGTAAAATAGCAAAAACTCATCATGGCAGGCAGTATAAAAAACGGCTTTAACTATACACAGTGGAGACAGAAGAGGGAAGAACAGAGGATAATAGAGAAAAGGGGAAGAAAAACACAAGAGATAAAAAAGAAAAAAAGAAAAAAAAAAAAGAGAGTGAAAGATAAGAGGGAAAGTAGGAAACTCAGAGAGAAAAAAAATGAACCAAAGAAGGAAAACAGATAGTGAGTAAGAGTGTGATAGTAGACATACACCAATAGGTTGTTCCTTTCTCTCCTTCTAAAAGCCTACTCTCTAGTGAGGATTAAGGAATTTGAGAAAAAGCCATCTAAACCTATTCTCTCAAAGTGGGCAATTTCTGTGGCAAGAGGTCCTAGTGAGATTGCCCACATTGAAAGGTGGTTCCCTTCCTAGACTTGACTCTATTGAGAAATCAAGCACAACAGACTAACCATCCTTCCTTTTATTTTATTAATCAAACATTAATATTATTTCTTTTTCTTTTTATCATTGTTATTAACTCATTTCTGCTGCTTTTATATCACTGCATTATCTCCTCCTTTACTAAGACCATGATTTAGCTTTTCTTTTCTTTTTCTTTTTTTTTTCTTTTTTTTTTTTTTCTAGTTGACAGTAAACATGTTCTTCTTATTATTGTCATATTACACCTGCCTGCTATAACTTTTTTGTAACAGTTTTGTCCGCCATGGGCTCGTGTCCAAGGTCTTAGTAATGGGGTTCTAGCTCGCGCATAAACTGCCTTGGAATATGTTGCAATCAAGTCAATCCTAACTCTTCTACCCAGAATCATTGGGCCGTAACGTGGCAGGAGACAGCCCAACCTGCAGTTGCAAAAAAGGTCCACCATCGTATGCTGAAAGATTCAATGACTAAAGTTGAAAATCTACCATGTTGGAGAATTATTTACAAAAATTTAAATGCAAAATTGTTATAGGAAATTGATCATCAATAATAATTTGGCACATTTACAACAAATCCTTTTATCTACAATTTCAATTGGGTTGGATATTTAATGGCCCACAATATTGGGAGTCTTAGGGTTCGTTTAGTTGAAGGAGTGGAAAAGTAGGAGAATAGAAAATGGTGAAATGATGGAAATGTGGAAGGATAGAAAACATTTTAATTTCTCTCTTTTTTGTTTAGTTGGGAGTGGAAAAGTGGAGGAATGGAAAAGTGAGTTTGTATAAATTTACTCATATACCCTTGTTAAAAATGATGACCAATTAAAACAAATAAATGACAAACAACCAAAAAAAAATCACCTAATTCATTAATAAATAAAAATCATGTCCAAAAAAAAAATCATGTCTAGTTAAACAACAACAACAAAAACAAAAACAAAAACAAAAACAAAAAACGGAAGT
The DNA here is from genome assembly GCF_002906115.3 of Quercus suber. NCBI lineage: Eukaryota > Viridiplantae > Streptophyta > Magnoliopsida > Fagales > Fagaceae > Quercus > Quercus suber. The sequence goes on from NW_027070144.1 coordinate 111,101, forward strand.
AGAAGAAGAAGGCAACGCTTAGCCCAGGATAGGAAAAGAAAAAAGACCAAAAAAAAAAGAAAAAAGGGAGGCAACGTCCCCAATACAACACCAAAAAAAAAAAAAAAAACAACAACGGTTGTACATGAGTATTTTTGTTTATTAAGTAACCTCATTTTCTCCTTTCAGTTTTCTCTTCAATTTGGAGAGAAAACTTTTGGTGGGTTTGGAGAAAAAACACCTGAACCCCACATTTATTTTTCTTCCTCTCCACCCAACCAAAACACTCTAAAAAGTTTTATTTCTCATTCTCTCCAAAGTTTTCCATCTACCTTATTTCACCTCCAAACAAACACACCCTTAATAGAGTGGAAAAGAAAATAAACAACTCATTAATGATATTTTTTTAGTAATACTAATAATTAATATGGGGCCTTACAAGATGGCCTAAATGGCCTACCCTAAGAGCATTCATAGCAAAGAATCTATAAAATTTAGCTTTTAACAACTCAAAACACTAATTTATCTATTTTAACAATCCACTCTATAATACACCCTACAACAAAAGTTTTATACTTTTAGGAACTCACTTAAATAATATTAATAACTCATTAATATAATGATAAACGACCACAAAAACCACCATAACAGCAACAACCACTTCTATCGTTGCCCCACAAACCACTACAACAAAGGAAAAAAAAAAACAAAACAAACAAACCCACAATCCAACCACCACCAACCTTTCTCTTCCACCTCTTAACCACAAACACAAACACAGCACAGTCACCGTGACTCACCTCTCACCGAAATCAAACACACCACAACACAGCACAATCACCATAAACCTTCCTCTTCCACCTCTCCACCATCACCACAGCCACCAAATCCATGAAACCCAAGATCAAAATCAACCACCACCACCACAACCACCTATTTATAACACTAACACCTAAAATCCACCACCACCACAACCACCACCCCATGAAACCCACACCCAAAATCAACCACCAATGCCACTAACCCATGAAACCCACATCCAATCAACCACTGCCACCAAGCCCAAGCAGAATAACTCAAATTAAAGGAAGAATTTTTAGATAATAACAAGGAATTAGTAAAGACTTCTCAATGGCAACAAAAACCTGTCAATCATTTTTTATTCCTCCTTGCTTTCAGACATGGTCTTTGCCAATCACCGCCATCTCTCAGTGATGATCACAAGCACCATCACCGCCGTCTTTGGTGGACTCATCCTCATGACCTTGCTGGACTACATCGTGGCTCTGTTGAGGCCTAAGATCAGAGGATTGGCTCAGTGCGACATGTTACTCTAAGAGAGAGAGAGAGAGGGAGGGAAGAAGTGAGACTTGACAGAGTAGAAGTGAGAGAGAAAAGAGATATGGGGGAGAGAGAGAGAGAGATAAAGAAATTAATAAAAAATTATAGCAACTTGCTACAGTGAGCTGTTATTTCTCTAGTAGCCCACTGTAGAAATGAAGCAAAATATTAAACTAATGAGTTAAAATGACAACATTGTTGTCGAGTGTGTTTTAGTGTTTGGGTTGCTAAAATGACTATTTAGTCATTTTAGCAACCTCATTCTGAATGTTCTAAGGGCTTGCTCTAGGAGGGAAATCACTTAATTTCAAAGTTTATAGGAAAATTATTAATTACCCCGAAGATAAAGGAAAAATTCTTTTTACCCCAAAATTTGTCAACAACAATTGGTTGAATGTTTGTTGCACACCGTATGTAGCAATTATTTCTAGCAAATCTTCATAAAATCTCCCAATCCAAAAAGTAACCATCTTTTACTTTGGATGGTCATTTAATTCAAAATGTAAAACTCTAGCTAGAAAGGAAAGTAGTAACTCATTCTCTAGCTAGAAAGGGCAATTTTGTCGCCCGATCTAACTGTCTAGATGAAAAATGTACCATCAAACGTTGGTTATCTAGTTCGGCCTCTTTGATTCGAATGAATTTCTTCTCAAAAACAAAAAAACAAAAAAAAAACAAAAACAAAGAGTATGGAGAGTAGATAGCTCAGGCGTAGCCCAATCTACAGTAGAGAATGGACCGAGTTTGGGCACTTTTAAGTGGCCCGGCCCTTAAACCCAACGAACTCCGAAGCTTTTCCTCCTAATTTTGATTGTGCGCACACACGCACGCTAGGTCGGTGTAACCAAGCCACACACAGCTCTTGGAGCGTGTAGCACACGCGCCCCAAAATATTCCCCCGCCAAATTCCTTTCCCGCCATCTCTCGATTCTCAAGAACCCTAATATATAACATGTATATATATTAACAGCAACACTAACTCTTTAATTATTGCAGAGCCTCCAATAGCCATTTCTCTAAAAGACAAACAGTAATGGAAGGGAATTTTGAGGAGCAGAGCAAGCTTCCGGAGCTCAAACTCGGTAAAATTTAAGACAATAGAGAAACCCTAGCTTTTTGCTCTATCATTTCTATTTTGGGTTTTGCTTCTTTTTTTCTTTTTTGTAATTTTTTTGCGATTGATTTTTGTATTGTGGTGTTGTGTTGGTAGATGCTAAGCAAGCTCAAGGGTTCCTCTCATTCTTCAAGAAGCTACCCAATGTAAGTGTCTCTATTAACCCCTAGTTTTCTGTTTGGTTGCCGGGAAAATGAGGCCAAAAGAGAAGGAAATTAGTTTTGGGGGTTTTATTTATTTAAATGAATAGGAAAGTTCAACTCAGATAAAGTGAAATTTTACAGATTCTGGGGCTTTGGCTCTCTTTGGTTGCTTAGGCATTTAGAAAAAGAAAAAACAGAAAAAAAAGAAATGGGTTATTTAAGACTAGTGGTAGTTACTTATTTGCTTGGCTATATAAGCCTTTTTTTTTGGGTAACCAAAAAGAGGGTAGATGTAAATGTTGTTTATTAATCCTAAGGAATTCTAATCATTCTACTTGTTTTCATAATTCTATTGCAGGACCCAAGGGCTGTACGGTTCTTTGATCGCAGGGTCAGTTCAAATCTGAACTTCTTTTTGTCTTGTTTTCGCTATGTTTTCTGCCATACACTCTGCTTGTTACCTTTTAATGTTGTCATATTGGTTATGTCCTTTTGCCTCTCGTAATTTGGATGGACCTAAATTGAAGATTCAAAATGTCTCAACTATTGTTATAGCTGCAACTTGTTTGAGGTCATTAGTGTTTGTAAAGGTTACCAGTCTAGTTTTTTTCTTTTCCTATTTATTTTATATTGTTTTTTGTGGCTTGTTATTGTTTGTAGGGCTTGCCATAGATCGTAAAACAGTCACATCCTTGCTTTTAAAAAAAAAAAAAATGAATAAAGTAGTTTATTAGAACAAAGGAAGAGTTGGGATACACAGGCTGTGTACCAAAATGGCCTCAAATAATTACACAGTGAAGTTCAAAAGATCTTTAAAAGCTACAAAGGATGCAACTTGGATGTTGGCTAATGCAGTTATCCAATCAAACAAGAACCTTAACAAAGACTGCTTAATAATGTGAGTAGGACATTAAACTTCATCAAATGTCCCATTGTTCCTTTCTCACATGTAGTCCACAAAACACACAGAGGAACAATCTTCCAAGCTTTTACACCCCTTTTACTTTGGATCCTTCCTTGCCAACAAGCCTGCATTGAGCCACCGTTTCCAGCATAACCCAGGATACACCAAATAAAGAGAATAGAAGAGACCACAGGTCTGAAGGTACAGGGAAATGCAGCAAAAGAGGTTCCACTGTTTACCCCATAGGTCTTGTAATCACAACGGATTGAACACCATTATTTCTAGTAGGCTACAAACCATTGATGCCATGATAAAGTTAGTTCAATAACAGCCTTTGGAAGTTTAAAATATACTATATATTGGTCCGTGGAAGCATTCTTGATGTATCTATGGGTGGTTATGAATATCGTTTTGTTTCCTTCCTCAAAGAGATGTACATAATCGCTTGACATATTTGGGTGTTTATGGCTTACTTTGCACTGTGTTGTCTATGAATATCCACACCCAGGGGGTGGGGGGGGGGCATGTCTAGATGTTGCTCTGCTGCAAGATGTCTAGCTTCTCATTTGTAGTGAAATAGTATTTCAACCATGTTCTCGGCAGTATTTTGAGGCTTATAAGTAGGCATTTTTTTGGATTACCTGGTCATATGTACTGAACCTTTGGAAATTCTGCTCTCTATCTCTTCTTATTGTTCTTACATTCTCATTTATTAGTGTTTGTAAATTCAATTCTGATTAAGTTCAACATAATTAGTACAGTGCCTGCTTCATATGGTAACTTTTTTTTTATTAGTAAATAATTTCATTGGAAAAATCAGAGAACGGTTTTATGCATAAGGAAAGCGAAAAAAATAAGAAGAAATTATCTCTTTCCTGGTAACTATAATTCTTTGGTTGCTTTATTATGGGGATTACTCCTGTCTAGAATTTCTCTATAGCTTCTCAAATTTTTCCTGTTATATGCATTATTTGGTTGCCTATTTTTATACATATTTGTGTAAATCATTCAGGACTATTATACTGCTCATGGTGAAAATGCGACTTTTATTGCAAAGACCTACTATCACACTACTACTGCTTTACGACAATTGGGCAGCGGATCCGATTCCCTTTCAAGTGTAAGTGTTAGCAAAAACATGTTTGAAACAATTGCCCGTGATCTTCTCCTGGAGAGAACAGACCATACTCTTGAGCTCTATGAGGGCAGTGGTTCAAACTGGAGACTGGTGAAAAGTGGAACTCCTGGAAATCTTGGCAGTTTTGAAGATGTTTTGTTTGCCAACAATGAGATGCAGGATTCCCCTGTTGTTGTCGCACTATCACCCTACTTCCGTGAAAATGGGTGCACTATAGGGTTAAGTTACATTGATTTAACAAAGAGGGTACTTGGGTTGGCTGAATTTCTTGATGATAACCACTTTACAAATACAGAATCAACTTTGGTTGCTCTTGGTTGTAAGGAATGCCTTCTGCCTATTGAGAGTGGCAAATCCAATGAAAGTAGGAACTTACATGATGCTTTGACTAGATGTGGAGTGATGTTAACTGAGAGGAAGAAAACTGAGTTCAAAACAAGGGACTTAGTTGAGGATCTTGGTAGGCTTGTCAAAGGCTCTAAAGAACCTGTTCGTGACTTAGTTTCTGCCTTTGAATTTGCACCTGGTGCTTTGGGGGCATTACTGTCTTATGCTGAATTACTAGCAGATGAGAGCAATTATGGAAATTATACTATCTGTAGGTACAATCTTGACAGTTACATGAGGCTAGATTCTACTGCAATGAGGGCACTGAATGTCATGGAAAGCAAAACAGATGCAAACAAAAATTTCAGTTTGTTTGGTCTCATGAATAGAACTTGTACTGCTGGAATGGGAAAACGATTATTGCACATGTGGCTAAAGCAGCCTTTACTGGATGTAAAGGAAATTAACTCCAGGCTGGATTTGGTACAAGCATTTGTGGAGGATACTGCTCTTCGCCAAGATCTGAGGCAGCACCTGAAAAGAATATCAGATATTGAGCGACTGATGCACAATCTTGAGAAGAAAAGAGTTGGTTTGCAGCATATTGTAAAACTTTACCAGGTAAATTCCAGTTTATCGTCATTATTTGGTAGGGTTCAGTAGTGTCCTGGTGTTGTTGGGTTGGTGTAGCTAATTTTTCCAGCAGCAAGCAAAACCTATTCTTTTTCCCCCCTTTTGAACTGACAAGATATTGTTCACCAACAACCATTAGTTGGTTGCTGACTAATAATGTCAACTGGCACTTTTTCTTTAATCTATTAATTTCTTTTGTTAAGAATGGTATATGGGATTTGTAGCAATGGAAATTCAGCCTATGTTGAAATTGTAGTGATAATTGGTCTTCAGGGAAGTAATATTGGTGATCTTGATGTGTTTTCCTTTGTTCAATGGGTTGCATGCTATGAAGTGATTTGTTTTGCATATTATTGGCATTAAGCTTACCATGATGGCTTCTTGTAGTGGTATTAGATGCAGCTTACATGCTTTTCTCTAAAATCAGTCATATGTTTATGTTTTCTTATTTGATAAGTCAGTTACATGTTTATGTCACAAGTAGATATCTTGCAGTTTAAAGTTCCTCTTTATAATTTGCCTCACATCTTCTGGATGCAGTCAAGTATAAGACTTCCCTACATTAAAAGTGCCCTGGAACGTTATGATGGACAATTTTCCTCACTGATCAAGGACAGGTATTTGGATCCGCTCGAGTTCTGGACTGATGATGATCACCTGAATAAGTTCATTGGTCTTGTAGAAACTTCTGTCGACCTTGATCAACTTGAGAATGGGGAATACATGATTTCTTCTAGTTATGATCCTGCACTGTCTGCACTGAAAGATGAACAAGAGTCATTGGAGCGCCAAATACATAATTTGCATAAACAAACTGCTAATGATCTTGATCTGCCCATAGATAAGGCCTTAAAGTTAGATAAGGGCACGCAGTTTGGACATGTTTTTAGAATTACAAAGAAGGAGGAGCCAAAAATAAGGAAAAAGCTCACCACTCAATTTATTGTCCTTGAAACTCGAAAGGATGGAGTTAAGTTTACCAATACAAAGCTTAAAAAATTAGGTGACCAATATCAAAAGATACTTGAGGAGTATAAGAACTGTCAAAAAGAGCTGGTTAACCGAGTAGTTCAAACTGCAGCAACATTTTGTGAGGTAGTTAAACTTAGTTATTTCTTGTTTCTTCTTCCTGGCTCTTTTTTCTAGATTGAAGAATGTTTTGCTCTACAGGTGTTTGGGTCTTTAGCTGGGTTGCTTTCCGAGTTGGATGTCTTACTTAGTTTTGCTGATTTGGCTTCTAGTTGTCCCACTCCCTACACAAGACCAGACATCACTCCAGCGGTAATTAGACACTAGTTATTTGCTGCTTTTGGTTTCTCTGATTAGTAATGATTTTTTGTTATTCTCTTTTAGAAAAGTTCACTTACTGTAAAATTATTGTCAAATTGGCTATGATAGGATGAGGGAGATATTATCTTGGAAGGGAGTAGACACCCTTGTGTGGAGGCTCAAGACTGGGTTAATTTTATCCCAAATGATTGTAAACTTGTGAGTATTTATAAGCTACTCTATAAAATTGTTTTTTCTCCACTCTTGAAAGTTGAAATGGAATGGTTTTTATTTTTTTATTTTTTATAAATTTTATAAATTTTTTATTTGGGGTTTCCTTGCAAATCAGGTCAGGGGGAAAAGTTGGTTCCAGATCATAACCGGGCCTAACATGGGTGGAAAATCCACATTTATTCGGCAGGTGTGATTGATTATTCAATTACTTGCTTCTTCACTATTAGTTGCAAGAGAGTAAATAACTGCCATGTGTTGCTCCTGTACATGTCACTACAAGATACTATTTATGTATTTCATTCTTTTGATTTGTTGGAATGAACACCAATTTTGGAACTGGTCACCTTGTTGCATTTAATTTTGTGATTTGAACACACTGAACTTCACTATCTATTCTAGTTACTGATACCTGTTGTACTTTCTCGTTGTACGGGAATCCGGCGAACTCTGCAATTACTAGTTAAGATTTGTATGGGTTTGATTATATGTCTATATATAATGCGCTTGCAGGTCGGTGTGAATATTCTGATGGCACAAGTTGGTTCTTTTGTTCCATGTGACAAAGCTAGCATTTCTGTACGTGACTGCATTTTTGCTCGTGTGGGTGCTGGTGACTGCCAAGTGAGTTCAGCAACAATTTCTCATTTGACTCTTGAAGATTGACCTTAGTATATATTAAATTGATTCCACTAGGATCATATTTCATGCTATTTTTTACTACTAATCTGCTACCCAGTTCTTATTCCTTAAGAGTTCATCTACCACTACATAATTTTTGCTGGTGTAGGTTTCACCAATGAAACACATAAAATGGAGTACTTTTTAAAGCTTTCTACCATTCTTTTGTTTCTATATTATTTTTCATCAGTTGTAGGGCTTTGTGCTGAATTCAGATAAATGAGGCAGCAGCACTGGTACTGATGTAGGACAATACTTGATGCAACGTGAAAATTGAAGAACAGAAAAATAAAAATAACCTAGGAATTAGCACATAGGGTTACTTAGAATCAGCACCAATTGGGTTAGAACTTAGAAAATGTAGGAATCAGCACTGTGCCATTAGAAAAAGTTCCAGGTGAAATTTTGTTTATCATAAACTTGTCTCTATAGGAGTACAATGGTGTGCTTATATAGACTATCAAAAGTAAACCCTAAAATAGACTATCAAAAGTAAACCCTAATTCTAATAGACTTGGAAAATTCCATTATCAAATTACAATAATACCCTTGAATCTTGGAAATTAAATACTACTCCCTCCGCCCCATATTAGGCCTGTTTAGAAAATCCAACTCTTTAAGAGAACATCATTTAATGGATTGTCTTTTATGCAAAAAGATACAAGTTTCCAAAACTAACCTCCTTGATTTAAATTTTAATGAAAGAGGGGGTATTGACTTTTTAAATAAAGGCCTAAAGCGTGTGTTAGGAAATTACTTATTTGACTTTTCAAAGAGGATTTTATTTTGGGATATCCCAAAATGGAATAGAAGACTAACAATTTGGGATGTAGGAGTAATAACCTAATTAACTTATAAGAATAAAAATAAAATGCAAAGGACTAATAGTAAAAAAAAAAATACAATTGACTTATAAATTTAAAAAAAAAAAATTAAAATAAACTTGTCTTTGTGCTCCCCATATCAGCTACAACTTTGGAAACACTGAATAATTTTGCACACACAAAATAGTCAGCCAAGCCTCTGAGTCATGCATAGGAGGGCCTGGACATTTCAAAGAGGACTTTATTTTGGGATATCCCAAAATGGAATAGAAGACTAACAATTTAGGATGCAGGAGTAATAACCTAATTAACTTATAAGAATAAAAATAAAATGCAAAGGACTAATAGTAAAAAAAATACAATTGACATATAAAATTTAAAATAAACTTGTCTTTGTGCTCCCAATATCAGCTACAACTTTGGAAACACTGAATAATTTTGCACACACAAAGTAGTCAGCCAAGCCTCTGAGTCATGCATAGGAGGGCCTGGACAAACAAATTTTTACATTTCCTCTTTTACTCTTAAATTTTAACACTTAACACAATCTACATAGAGTTTTAGATTAAATGTAACGAATTTTGCTGATTTTATAGAATAATGTATTTCAGGTGTCTTTTATTGACTTTATTGCAGTGCTGTTTATAACACTACCACCTAAAAGGACAAAAGAAAAAATCATTAAAGCATATAGAAAGTTCAAAAGGAGCTAAATTCATGATTTAGTTTTAACATTCATACTCGTATAATTAGGTGCTGCTTTAATTGCAAAACCAGTTAAATAGAGACTTGATTCGCTATTAAGTGACAACAACAGTGTGTCCAATCTAGGAATTATATATATAAAATTGTGTTGATCAAAAGATTTTTAAAAAAGCTGCTAACTGTTTGGGGTGGGGTCATCCATATGCAATATTTTTCTATTTTATAATGAATTGAAGACATTAATTTGAAGCCTTTAATAGGGGACTAATACCAGTTAGTCCCCTCCTTGGTTGTTTATAAAAGTATCCACTACTTAGTTATTTTATAAAATGTTCAAAATACTGACAACATTAAAACAATTTCAAAATATGTTTATCAGAAATATTAATTTATTTTAACGTTGCATGAAATGAAAGCTTTCTTGGATTTAAATAAATGTGGTTTATGTGCCTATCCCAAACACACCCCACTAAATTTATGAAATGATGCCACGTAAATTTGATTTATTTGATGCATAGGTTGATCCAAACTTATTTTAGGAGGATAGGCTGGTTTGGCCAATATGTTTGTATGTTTAGAGCAGTAACTCTGATGTTATCAGTTTATTACATGATACATTTCTAAGCATTTAGACATTTGGGGAGAAGTTTTTCAGGTTATATGATACAATTATTTTTTAGACATTTTACATTCCTACACTAATTCACCAGTAATGAGCATCTTGTGTTTTCCATGCTACACATCTGTTATACAATTTCTGAACTGATTTCTTTCATGGCAGAAGAAGATAATTTGTTATTTCCTTGTTGTCGAAGTTAAATTGTGTTCTTTTTCTTTTTAGTTACGTGGAGTTTCTACCTTTATGCAAGAAATGCTTGAAACGGCATCCATATTGAAGGGAGCTACAGATAAGTCACTGATAATTATTGATGAGTTGGGACGCGGGACATCAACTTATGATGGATTTGGTTGGTATCATTATAGAACCTTTTGAATAGCTTCCCACTTGATCATCTCTCTCTCTCTCTCTCATATTATAATTTATAGTTGTGAGAACATTCAAAATAAGATTGAATAGTTGGCTTGTACTTCTCTTTTGGCTTCATGCATTATTTAAAAACTAGTAAGTTATGATGCACAGATATACAATAAGGTACCTGTGCGATGCATGGATAATGTTGTGTATGTATTGTAGCATAATCAGAATAGAACGAATAGAACTTTATTTCTAACGAGTTCATCATAAAAAGCAACAATTATAAATTTCACACATATCCATTATAATTATTCAATTGAAGTAATGAGAAATAAAAAATAAAATAAAATTTTGAAGGAAATTTATAAAATAAATTAAAGTTGATATAGAATGTGTCTCGCTTTCTCCTTAATTCTACAACAAAATACAAATTCCAAATTCACACAATCAATCACATAATTTTCAAAACCCACAAATCCACAACATCTGGCCTTAACATCGAAATCGTAATTGGCGTTGTCACTCAAATATAAAATGCAAGCCCCCTTTAGTTGTAGCCAACTCATATGGATTAGAATTAGATGAAACAATAATGTTAAAGCTAGGTAGGTGTCGTCGAAAGATTGAAGGTAAATGACATCATTTTTGGTCTATGTGTATTTGACATGGGATGGCATGAAGAACTATGAGTAAGTATATATAAAGGGGTAGAAGTGCAAGAGGTGAAAATTGTAAATTAAAATGCAAAGAGTTTTGTGTGTGTGTGAAGGATGAAAAGTCTTCATACATTAAACCAAAAAATACAAAGAATATTTATTTTTTAATTAAAAAAGTCTTGAAACATTGAACGAGATGAAACAAAAAGTCAATATTTAATTTGTTCTTATCTCTAATGTGGTACTTGAAAATATTTCAATTCTCTTTGTATAGAATGCGCCACTTGGTAGAATCTCATGGTTTTTACATGAGTTCTCTGCTTTTATGTATTTATATTGATTTGATTGCTGCATATTGACTGCAAATTATCTTCACTTGTCCGAAAACAGTTAAATAGACTACAAAATCAAAAAAAGCAGATATCATATATTGATGGCACTATACATAATTGTTTTCTATGGTCAAGCCACTTTTGGCACAATACGTATACATGTAGCCAACCTGATGTAGGTGGCGTAAGTCTCAGTTGATTTGGGCCAAGTGTTCATTGTTGTTGGTAAGAGAATTGAACCCAAACTACCAGCCTAGCTCTGTAGATACCCTGCAAATTTTACAGTGGCCCAAACACTGGCACCCAAGCATGATTTTACAAAATCCAATTTAACCAAGCTTTACCTGCCCTGGGCTAGGGTGAGAGAGTAAATTTCTTAGTTTTATCAGAGTTGAGTACCTTGGATTGATGTTTTCTAGATTTTATTAAATCATGGCCAAAGCCGTGGTTGCACCAACCTTACCCTAGTAAATATCATACAATGTCTGACCAACTAATTCATGTGTATTATTGAAACACTGAATATCACATCATTGAACATGTGGTACAGTGGTAGTCATACAAACTGAGATGGATGAACAGGCCAAACTAACCATGGATTACTGAGATGCATGAACATGTGGTACAGTGGTAGTCATGCACATTTTGAAGCACTCATGGATTACTGCTTTACATGAGCTTTGGGAGATGTTATTCCTGAGAACTATGAATCAGACCTTTTAAATTTTAATATTTGATGTGTGGGTTGAATATTAATTTTAAGTCACATAGAACTTTCTTGCATGTTGTTCTGTGTTATCTGTTCATATTAGTTGAAGTTATGTTCAATAATAACAATATTACTTCAATTCCGAGTTCTTAGTTCCTAAAAATTAAATGGAAGGCATCTTATTTACAGCAACGAGCTATACACAATCCAAAACACAAGCTCCATTCTAGGGCCGTCTAGAAGAATTGCTGGAGCCAGCTACAGTTTACTGCATCCTTCTGTAACTCATCCTTCAATTTGTTTACTTGTTGCAGAGCCTGTTTCAAATCCATTTTGTCTAATGGCAAATCAGAAAACTCCTTCAGAAACTGGTGAGCCCGGGCAGCACCTCTAGACATGTCATCCTGATCACACTCTCTCTTTCGCTTGGATCCTACCTGTGGATCATAATAACATAATCAGAGAGGGAAGTGGGAGAGAGAGTTCCAACCCAGTAATATGCTTTGCAATAACATGGCAACATTTGCTTTTTTTTGGTACATGTTCTGGATATTGTTAGCTCTTTCATTTTTTTTTTTGGTTATTATTATTATTTTTATGGAGATAACAGACATCATAAATGGCTATGCTAACCAAATCAAATCTTTTGGTCTCAGCTAACAATGTAGTATCAAAAGAGCAAAAGAAGATAGAAACATGTAGCTTGTCAGATTGTGTAGCACCATATGTTACTGTTCTTTTTTGAGCAACTTTTATGTGTTATTCGTTTGCGCTGGCTTCCAAATTCAGAAAACCATGCTTTACATGGTGTACATATTTTCCCCACAACTCAACTTACAATGCCTATACGCTCCTGAATCATTCTTTTTATTACTACTAATCAATTTTATCAAGCAACCTATATATCTAACAGAACAAGAAATTTTCTTTTGAGGCTACATCTATTACATTGAAAATGTAATAGGAATATCACATTTATAATCTTTGTTTACCAAACCAAAATTTCTTATAAAAAAGTTGACTAATTTAATAACAGCTGCCATTGCATTTATATTTATCCTATAGTTCCTAAAACACCATTATTTTTTAACATAACTGAAATGGTGACTAGTTTTCGTATCATAATTGTCCCTCCAATGTGCATTATCAAAAGCAACCAAACTTGATGAATGCAAGGAAAAACGTAATCAGCGAGCAATTTGTGTCTGGCAAGAGTTGGAGACAAAATATCTCTCCAAGACTGGTTCAATAGGACACTGTCTCTTTAGCAGGACACTAAGTCATTATATTCTTTGTGCTGTAAGTGTATCGTGATAAGTGCACCACCTAAGTGGTATAGAACTTGGATTCAGAAAATAGAATGGCATGTAAAATTTCCATAATTGCAACTTTAGAGCATATAATCAATAAATCAACTAATGTAGCATGGCCTGGATTATACTCATAATTGTAATGCATTTATAGTTCATCATTTCATGATCAAGAACCGGGGTTGAAAACAACCCAATTTGAAAGATTATTGCCTTGCCAAACACTGAAAGATTATAACAGATTGCACCTCTTTTTGGGCATCATTCGTAATGGTTGCAGTAGGTGAGAAATCTTCCAATTCAGCAGCTTTTTCTCTAGCAAGGGTAACCACGCTTTCAGGAAAGTTTGCAAATTCCGCTACATGAATACCAAAACTTTGATCACAAGCCCCTGGCTCAACCTGGAGTATATGATCAAATATGAAGTCAGGAGTGCACACAATTTTTCTCAAAAATATACAAACACTAACGTTCTAAGCAAGTTGGATAGAAGCAAACATCATTGAGTAATTAGGAAAACAATGGAATTATAAGTCTTCAATCTTCTTAAAAAGTGTAACAATTTTTTTACACATATCTGCAAAATCTGTAGACAGTCTTCTCCATGAAACCAAACAACTACTTTATACTGCTATTTTAGACCTTATGATGTAATGTGTAAATATGCAAAGCACATTAAAAAATTGAGATTAGAAATGCCAGATAATAGTGGAAAAAGATTAAGCAAAAATAGCTTGAAGCAAGATATAATGAATATTGACTTTTCAACAGAAAATATCTGAAGTGAATTTAAGAATATCTTTGACAGTCATTGTTCCGCATATTTTGTCCTCCTTGTCAATTCAATGCTAACCCACCAGATCACTACACACTTGACAGTCTTATAAAATAAAAGACAGGTGGCAAATTTTATATTCTTTTTAAGGTGATTGTAAAATTCATAGGGGTAACTCATGGCTACCATCACTAACTAGAAATTTGGTCATAGCTTAAATTGCAATACAGAAAAAGGCAAAAGAACTATTTTTGATCTTTCTTTTTAATGAATATGTCCAGTTGAACTGCATAATAGAAGCATAAACTAAACTCTGTAGAAAGTTTTGCAAGGGCACTGATCAGTTGACTTTTAGAAAGAAAATACAGGAACCTGGATTAATTGATAGACAAGTATTGGCAATGATAGTTGTATGATATATTCATTAGAAACCCAGTCATTAACAGTTCCTTTCTGAAGCAGGAGCATAACCAGAAACTATTTAAATATTTTATTTTGGACTTTCATTGAATAATTTTAGATTTTAAGGTTTTTATTTATTTCTCTTGAGATTCTTGAAAGCTCTAGATGATTTATTTTGTAATCAGACTATTATACGATTATTAATATTATTTAGCGATTATTCATGCAAAGTTTGCATTGCGTTTGTTGGTGAATCCAAACAACCTTAGGTGGTGAAGCCTAAGGTTTACTGTGGGATTAATCTAGGCGGGAAGCCTAGGTTGTCCTGCATCACTTTCAGCATACAATTCTTCATTAAATTAGAAACTCTCTTTCCCTGACTTCCTTATTTTCTTGGTTTTTGGAAGCCACCTACTTGCTACTTATCAATCCAAAAAAATTAGCACATTAAAGGTTAAAGAGAAGTAAGCCGACCAACTATGGTTGGATTCATGATGACACTGGAAAATAGTACTGTAAATAACCAAATATTTTTGGAGCATGCATCTACCTTATACAGCATAGTCAACTTGTGACTTGCTGAGTCAATGTGTGCGCTAACATGATAGTTTGCCACACCAACAGTTTGCTTCTCATGGGGCTCATGATTAGGAGTTTCACGAGCTAATGCAGTCAGTTCATGAAAGTGGGTTGCAAACAATGTAGGTGCTTTGATCACCTCCACAAGGTGCTCACAGATGGCCCAAGCTAAACCTGAACACCAAAAGATGACTTGATAAGACGTTAATTGAGCCCATAAATGAAGCAAGATTAAAATAAAAGCGATTTATGGTTAATTATACAATCAATCAATCAATTATAAATTAATTATTCCACTACCAAGATCCATACCATCAAAGGAACTAAGAACTCGGAATTGAAGTANGAAAAGAAAAGAAAACAAAACAAAACCCAGCCAGGCTCAGTAACACCATTTCCTGAGTGCCTGCATTTTCATTTCAGATTTCCCCTGCCTCGAGAAGAGAGGGGGGGGGGGGGGGTGGGGGGGTGGGAGAGGTAGCCAAAAATTAAATGGAAGGCATCTTATTTACAGCAACGAGCTATACACAATCCAAAACACAAGCTCCATTCTAGGGCCGTCTAGAAGAATTGCTGGAGCCAGCTACAGTTTACTGCATCCTTCTGTAACTCATCCTTCAATTTGTTTACTTGTTGCAGAGCCTGTTTCAAATCCATTTTGTCTAATGGCAAATCAGAAAACTCCTTCAGAAACTGGTGAGCCCGGGCAGCACCTCTAGACATGTCATCCTGATCACACTCTCTCTTTCGCTTGGATCCTACCTGTGGATCATAATAACATAATCAGAGAGGGAAGTGGGAGAGAGAGTTCCAACCCAGTAATATGCTTTGCAATAACATGGCAACATTTGCTTTTTTTTGGTACATGTTCTGGATATTGTTAGCTCTTTCATTTTTTTTTTTGGTTATTATTATTATTTTATGGAGATAACAGACATCATAAATGGCTATGCTAACCAAATCAAATCTTTTGGTCTCAGCTAACAATGTAGTATCAAAAGAGCAAAAGAAGATAGAAACATGTAGCTTGTCAGATTGTGTAGCACCATATGTTACTGTTCTTTTTTGAGCAACTTTTATGTGTTATTCGTTTGCGCTGGCTTCCAAATTCAGAAAACCATGCTTTACATGGTGTACATATTTTCCCCACAACTCAACTTACAATGCCTATACGCTCCTGAATCATTCTTTTTATTACTACTAATCAATTTTATCAAGCAACCTATATATCTAACAGAACAAGAAATTTTCTTTTGAGGCTACATCTATTACATTGAAAATGTAATAGGAATATCACATTTATAATCTTTGTTTACCAAACCAAAATTTCTTATAAAAAAGTTGACTAATTTAATAACAGCTGCCATTGCATTTATATTTATCCTATAGTTCCTAAAACACCATTATTTTTTAACATAACTGAAATGGTGACTAGTTTTCGTATCATAATTGTCCCTCCAATGTGCATTATCAAAAGCAACCAAACTTGATGAATGCAAGGAAAAACGTAATCAGCGAGCAATTTGTGTCTGGCAAGAGTTGGAGACAAAATATCTCTCCAAGACTGGTTCAATAGGACACTGTCTCTTTAGCAGGACACTAAGTCATTATATTCTTTGTGCTGTAAGTGTATCGTGATAAGTGCACCACCTAAGTGGTATAGAACTTGGATTCAGAAAATAGAATGGCATGTAAAATTTCCATAATTGCAACTTTAGAGCATATAATCAATAAATCAACTAATGTAGCATGGCCTGGATTATACTCATAATTGTAATGCATTTATAGTTCATCATTTCATGATCAAGAACCGGGGTTGAAAACAACCCAATTTGAAAGATTATTGCCTTGCCAAACACTGAAAGATTATAACAGATTGCACCTCTTTTTGGGCATCATTTTTTTTTTAATTTAATTATTTGGGTTTTCCCCCTTCCATTTTGCTCTGGGGGTTGGTGCTTGAAACTTTTGAAGCCACGGATGTAGTTTTGCCTAGTCTACAAGAAAACAATCAGATATGTATATCTGCCTAGCTTCTTATGCCCCTGGTTTGCTTTGCTTTGCTTTGTTACTTCGTATGCAGTAGGCAAAATTGAACATTCTATAGAGGCAAAATTTTAGGTACAATTCGTTAGATCCTTTTGTGTTTATGGCTTCTTTTTAACAAAAGCTCGTAATAAAGATTAAGCTTTGCTTTCAAAACTGGGTTGGAATCTTCTTGCTATTCTAGACACATTGGATCAAGGTCATGAAATCTAAATATTTTAGATGCAGGGACTCTTTAGAGTATTGTGAGTGTCCCAAAATTTTCACGAAGAGGGCGTCTCAAAATAAGGGAGTCGTCACTTGGTTTTAGTTTTATGGTTTAAGAATCAAATTCAACTTCATTTGGGAAATCTGAAATGAAAATGCAGGCACTCAGGAAATGGCGTTACTGAGCCTGGCTGGGTTTTCTTTTCTTTTCTTTTTCTTTTTTTTTTTCTTTTTTTTTTTTAATTTAATTATTTGGGTTTTCCCCCTGCCATTTTGCTCTGGGGGTTGGTGCTTGAAACTTTTGAAGCCACGGATGTAGTTTTGCCTAGTCTACAAGAAAACAATCAGATATGTATATCTGCCTAACTTCTTATGCCCCTGGTTTGCTTTACTTTGCTTTGTTACTTCGTATGCAGTAGGCAAAATTGAACATTCTATAGAGGCAAAATTTCAGGTACAATTCGTTAGATCCTTTTGTGTTTATGGCTTCTTTTTAACAAAAGCTCGTAATAAAGATTAAGCTTTGCTTTCAAAACTGGGTTGGAATCTTCTTGCTATTCTAGACACAGTGGATCAAGGTCATGAAATCTAAATATTTTAGATGCAGGGACTCTTTAGAGTATTGTGAGTGTCCCAAAATTTTCACGAAGAGGGCGTCTCAAAATAAGGGAGTCGTCACTTGGTTTTAGTTTTATGGTTTAAGAATCAAATTCAACTTCATTTTATTGTCTTATCCTAGCTTCTAGGTTTTGGGTTATGATGCAAGAGAGGAAAGGTGTTAAACATTTAGATTGGCTTTTTGAAAAAGTATTCAATGCTCTATAAGCAAATTCTCTCCTCACATGAATGGAAATTAACAATACCTACTATTGAGTTAGAGGGAGCATTGCTCCTTGAATAGTTACTTCGCATTTTTTGCTTTACCAAGCTCGTTTGAAGGTTTAATTACACATTTTAGTCCTTTTAACTTTTGCCCCAATGTATCAAAATAGTTCATATTCTTTGAATGGATTGATTTTAATATTTATTATTGTGTAAAGGAGGTCCCTGTCAAAAACGCTATTATATTGAATTGTCTAGGAGATGTAAATTGAGGTACGAAAGCAGAATCCAATAGCGATGAAGCATCATGCTCGGTAGATATGGATATCTATGTCAAAGAAAAAGCAAACAGGATAATGGTACATTATTGATTACTACTAGATTATTATTTTTAAATTTTTTTAAAGTTCTCAAACAAAATAATACGAGATTTATTTTATTTTATATTTGTGGGTTTTATCCCAAGAGTACTTTTCTGTAACACGTGTCTCAACTGCTTGAACTGCCAGCTTGACTTAAGATGAGGTCCAACTGTCCATCTCTTGGATCTTTTAAGATTCAAACCATTTGACATGCTTCTTTATTGTCTCATACTCTGTCCATCGACATTCCACCGACACTCCTAAAGTTAGCATATATTTTATTACAAAATGCTTATAAAATTTTAAATTATTTTTGGTGGTCAATGACAAAATTATCCATAGGGCAGGCCTTAGACATTTTGGAACCTAAGACGATAACTAAAATGGAGTCTTTTTTATATTTATTTAATATTTTTATATTATAATATATTTCATTTAAAATCTATTTTTCATTTGAAGGAATATGATTCAACATGTCATTATTATTTTCGTTTTCTTCTAGTTGAACATTATTATAGTGAACTTGTTTATTTGTGACATTTTCATCATTATTTTCATTTTCTTCTAAATTCTTTTGTACTTCATTATCAAGATTTGTTGTATTGCAAAATTGAACATCATTGTTATCTTGCAATTGTATCATTTCTTTATCTTTTAACTCTTTTTTGTGATTTCTTGTTCATTTGTGATATTTTCATCTAAATTTTGTATTGTATTTTGTTTATTACTAATAATAAATTTATCCATTGATCCTTTTTGAGATTCAATTAATTTTTCTTATTTTTTTTCTTATTTTTTTTAAGTTTTTCATATCGAAATGCATATTTTTCTAGTAGACATTTCTATTCAAACAATATATTTATAAAGATTAAAATAAAAAATAACTTTCAAGTGTAGAGCAAATGAGAAATAGAACATGATTTATATAAAAAGTATTGTTATAGTTTCACCGAATAATAACAAGTTTTTAGCAATCTCTACCTGCATAAATAAAGATTTATTCATTATATTACTAATAACTAATATATATATATATATATATATATAAACACAAGATTAAAACTTATTGTGTTCAATCTCCACCACTTTGTCATTGGATCAATTAGGGAGGAGACCATTGGAAATTGGGGGATATTGTTCGGGGGGAGATGGCCTTGTAAGTAGATGGTGTTGGCAACCATTTGTCATCCCAAATTACACTTTACACTATAAACTTTTTGAATGAACATCCTACACCATATATGACCATTGTAACACTTTCCACCGACTAAGTTTGCCACTACTTTGCACCCCTGTATTCTATGACCTTTGTTACAATGCTTATCATCTGACAGGCTGTTATTCTAATTCCACAAGGGGGCCACCCATTGCGAGACTCTGAATTATAGCAACAGGAAGAATGTGAAAAGACAAGTTATACGTGGGGCAACATCATTGGACATTGCTGAACAACTTCGTTTTAAAGGACTGTTACTGAACTTTCCTTATCCAAAAAGTGGTTGTCTTGTGAGTGGAATTATCCTCGTTCCTTACTAGTTACTAGTTATTGCAAAAAAAAAAAAAAAAAAAAAAAAAAAAAAAAAAAAAACTTCACCGTGCTATCTTCGGGACGAAATGGGTAACTATTTTTTTTTCTATAATTATTTAGTTAGTTAGCTCGGTTCAGAAACAATATTGATTAGTAGCACCTCGAGTCTCAGAAAGTTGAGTTTGGAACTCGAGTTTCTGAGACTCGAGGTCTATGTGGCGTCTACGTGGCGTCTACGTGGACCTCGAGTCTCAAAAACTCGATTTTCAAATAAAAAATTTAAAAAATATTTCAAGTCTCTCATCTACCAACCAAAATACTCAAAAAAAAGAAAATCAGATCAGAGAGACAAACCAAAATACCCAAAAAAAAAAAATCAGATCAGAGAGAGAGAGAAAGAATCTAGAAAAAGATGCTCATCAGAAAAAAAAAAAAAAAAAAAAAAAAAAAAAAAAAGAGAAGGCCGGCAACCCCAGGCCGGCGCAACCGGCGCCGCAGCGAGGCCAGGGTCGCGCGCGACCGCTGCGACCCGGGCCGCGCGAGCCCTGGGTCGCGCCGACCCTGGCCGCACTGTAGCCCAGGTCGCGCCGGCCTTTCTGGGTTTTCCTTTTTTTTTTTTTTTTCTTCTGGCTTGCGGCTTCTGTCTTCTTCTTCGGGGTTTTTTTTTTCCTTCATGCTCTATTTTTTTTTTTCTTCATGCTCTAATTTTTTTCTGGTTTCTTTCTGGGTGTGTGGGCTTAGACCTCGAGCCTCAAAAACTCGAGTTCCATGTGGGATGCTACGTGGAACTAGGCCAGGTCAAACTATAAAAATCGAGCATCAAAAACTCGAGGTATGAGCGCATAACTCGACTTTCTGAGACTCGAGGTGNTTAAAAAAAAAAAAAAAAATCAAGCATAGCCATAACAAAAACAAGGCCAGCCTAGCCAAGAAGATGCCTGCCAAGACCCACCCACAAAAACATAAAACAAATCCTATTACATTTACACCTATAACCAAAAAAAAAAAAAAAAAAGGCATGCTTAATGAAAAAAAAACCTGCCAAGACCCATACACAAAAAACATAAAACAAATCCTGTTACACCACCAATAACCAAAAAAAAAAAAAAAAAAAAAAACCTTGAAGGCCTAGACGGTAAAATTTTTAGGGATTTGAGGTTTTTTATTTGTTTTGATTATTGATTGTTTGTGGTTAATTTCTTAAATTGGATTTGTAGTTTATCTTGTTGAATTTTGGTTTGTCTAGAGGATAATGATGTTATTTTTGGGACAATTGATTTTATTTAGACAAAAAAAAAAAAATTGTGCTACCAATGTTTAATCGGGTATAAGAGAAATTTTGTTTTTTGGTCAAAAGAATGTGCCAGATTTTTTTAGATTCATCTGAAACTTTTTTTTTCCCCCTACTACCCCTTCTTTTCTAAAATTTTGAGACCTTCCTTCCACTTGGGAGCCTTAGGCAATTGCCTAATTCGCCTAGTGGAAGGGCCGGCCCTGATTGTCCACAAAATGGTATAACAACACAGCATCACATGTAACAATGTACTACACCGCGTGATGTAATGCAGTTTGTGGTTTTATAATAAAAAAATCGCACAAATTGCACAAATCGCACCGCACTTTCTCTATATATTAATATATTTATTTTTTAATATTTAATATTTTTTTAATAGTTTAATAACCCTAGTTTTCAAAAAAAAAAGTTTAATAATCCTAATAAGTGTTGATTAGGAAAGCCAACCCAAAATAATCAAAAAAAAAAAAAAAAAAAACCAGCTCAATAGTTTAAAACTTGACCCAAGACAAAAGGAAAAATCAGTTTTGGGTTGGGCAGGAAAAGTCCAAAATTTGAAATATATATTGGTTTCAAACCGTATCTTATACATTACACCATACATGTAATCGCAAAAATGAGGTGCGGTGTGGTTATGGTTTATAAACTTTATGTAATACGTTAGGGAAAAATAATATTTTACCATCACAAACTATATCCCAAATTACATTTTTTTTTTTTTTTAATGGGGATGATATGGAATTAAACCATAACAAAGAGTCATACAAAATCTGCCTACAAGCAGGACAGAAACACAAATTACATCATATCAGCTTGAAATAAAAGGAATTACACAAGGGGGCGTGACCCCAAACCAAAGGTGTTGAGTTCCGGATCTTCTAGCAAGTTGAGCAAGCTCGTGAGCAATGGAGTTGAAGTTCCTGTTTAGGTGCTTGAAAAGGCATGTTTCAAAAGATTCACTAACTTGAAGAATACCATGCACAATGTGCCCATAGCTGCTGCCAGTAGCTTTATCATGGACTGCTTGGATGACATTAAGGGAATCTGATTCAAATATAACCTTAGATAGTTGAAGCTCCTGAGCCAAGAGAGCTCCATGTTCCAGCGCCATCACTTCCGAGAGTTCAGCAGTGAAGCAAGCTTGGAGAGGCTTGCTAAGAGCAGCCACAATTTGGCCATGGCTGTCTCTAATGACAACACCGATGCTAAAAGAGTTATCCAATTTAGAAGATGCCCCATCAACATTTATTTTATGAAAACCATGGGGAGGAACCCAGCAGGTTGGGGAAGTTCTTTGGTGACTGAAATTCCACAAAGCTGAGTTCACATAATCTTCAACATTACTCTTCGCTAAATGCCATACCTGATTAGGAGGGAGCCCGCAACCTTCATGAACAACCTTGTTTTTATTATACAAATGGCCCAAGCAATAGTAAAGTAAAGCTTTGAGTCTTGGTGCGTTGCATTGGAGAGAATACAGATAGTAGAGTCAAGGAAAGAGTTTTTAGTACATGGATGCGTAGCGGATTTTCAAGCCAAAGATTCCAGACCGAGGATGAGAAGGCACAACTAAGGAGGGCATGATCAAGATTCTCAGCATCATTTTTACACACTGGACAGGTCTTGGAATGGGAAATTCCTCTATGGTTTATGGCCTCCATTGTAGGAAGGCCATTGATACAAGCTCTCCAAGCAAAGATCTTGATTTTTGGTGGGAGATTTAGGTGCCAAAGCTTCCTCCAAATCAGTTTGCACGGGTCTCCAGTTGAGCATTCATCACTCTCAGTTGAAACCAGTAAGTTATATGCTAAATGGTAGGCACTTTTTACAGTGAATTCCCCACGTCTATTCCCAATCCAAATTATTTTATCTTCGGGAAGGTCATGACTTAAGGGAATCTTTAAAATTGTCTCCGCTTCAAAAGGAAGGAAGGCAGCCCTTATTGTGTTCAATCTCCACCACTTTGTCATTGGATCAATTAGGGAGGAGACCATTGGAAATTGGGGATATTGTTCGGGGGAGATGCCTTGTAAGTAGATGGTGTTGGCAACCATTTGTCATCCCAAATTACACTTTACACTATAAACTTTTTGAATGAACATCCTACACCATATATGACCATTGTAACACTTTCCACCGACTAAGTTTGCCACTACTTTGCACCCCTGTATTCTATGACCTTTGTTACAATGCTTATCATCTGACAGGCTGTTATTCTAATTCCACAAGGGGGCCACCCATTGCGAGACTCTGAATTATAGCAACAGGAAGAATGTGAAAAGACAAGTTTTACGTGGGGCAACATCATTGGACATTGCTGAACAACTTCGTTTTAAAGGACTGTTACGAACTTTCCTTATCCAAAAAGTGGTTGTCTTGTGATGGAATTATCCTCGTTCCTTACTAGTTACTAGTTATTGCAAAAAAAAAAAAAAAAAAAAAAAAAAAAAAAAAAAAAACTTCACCGTGCTATCTTCGGGACGAAATGGGTAACTATTTTTTTTTCATAATTATTTAGTTAGTTAGCTCGGTTCAGAAACAATATTGATTAGTAGCACCTCGAGTCTCAGAAAGTTGAGTTTGGAACTCGAGTTTCTGAGACTCGAGGTCTATGTGGCGTCTACGTGGCGTCTACGTGGACCTCGAGTCTCAAAAACTCGATTTTCAAATAAAAAATTTTAAAAATATTCAAGTCTCTCATCTACCAACCAAAATACTCAAAAAAAGAAAAATCAGATCAGAGAGACAAACCAAAATACCCAAAAAAAAAAATCAGATCAGAGAGAGAGAGAAAGAATCTAGAAAAAGATGCTCATCAGAAAAAAAAAAAAAAAAAAAAAAAAAAAAAAAAAAAGAGGCGGCAACCCCCGGCCGGCGCAACCGGCGCCGCCGCGGGGGCGGGGTCGCGCGCGACCGCTGCGACCCGGGCCGCGCGAGCCCTGGGTCGCGCCGACCCTGGCCGCACTGTAGCCCAGGTCGCGCCGGCCTTTCTGGGTTTTCTTTTTTTTTTTTTTTTTTCTGGCTTGCGGCTTCTGTCTTCTTCTTCGGGGTTTTTTTTTTTCCTATGCTCTATTTTTTTTTTTCTTATGCTCTAATTTTTTTCGGTTTCTTTCTGGGTGTGTGGGCTTAGACCTCGAGCCTCAAAAACTCGAGTTCCATGTGGGATGCTACGTGGAACTAGGCCAGGTCAAACTATAAAAATCGAGCATCAAAAACTCGAGGTATGAGCGCATAACTCGACTTTCTGAGACTCGAGGTGCTAAAAAAAAATTAGTTTGAAAACGTTGACAACTAATTATATTGTTAGCATTTTATGGGTAGTTACCCATTTCGTCCCTATCTTCGGAAATAAATAGAATTAACATCCTAACTATAACAAAGGACACGTCAGTTCCAAAATGACCAAATTGGTAAATTAAAAAAAAAAAAATCCTTATATTTGCCCAAAGGACAGAAACGTCTTGATTCTCTTTCTTGTCATCATGGCTTTCCTTTCCTAGGTTCGGATTTTTTTTTTTGATAATTTATGGTTAAACTAGTATTATGTTGTGGCACGGCTAATTAAAAAGTTATATGTAAATAAATTATAATTAATGAACTATACGAATAAAACCACATTAATTTATAAATATAATTGAGTCAGTTTATAAAAAGACCATTTATGACTTCAAAACTTTTTTCTTTTAGAAACTTCATGACTCCACATGTTTGGCTTTATGCTCCGCATGTTTGGTTTCATAGAATTCTTTACGAGTACTTTTGCAAAATTAAATATTTATAAGTATTAATAAAATAAATGACGAGTAGTGGGTTTCAGTTAGGTCAACTGGTAAAATCTCTGATGGTTGTATAAGAGATCTGGGTTTAATTCCCGCTTACACCAAAAACTGATTAGTGTCTTGGTATGATGATAAAGAGCTATTATCAGGAGCGGACGTTATAGTTAAAAACTCCTTAAAAAAAAAGTCATGTTTGTACAAGTGTGGCACAAAAAAAAAAATGGCGAGCAAAATGAATTAAAAAAGATTTGGAACTAAATCATATATACATATATATTTATAACTCGACTTTCTGAGACTCGAGGTGCTAAAAAAAAAATTAGTTTGAAAACGTTGACAACTAATTATATTGTTAGCATTTTATGGGTAGTTACCCATTTCGTCCCTATCTTCGGAAATAAATAGAATTAACATCCTAACTATAACAAAGGACACGTCAGTTCCAAAATGACCAAATTGGTAAATTAAAAAAAAAAAAATCCTTATATTTGCCCAAAGGACAGAAACGTCTTGATTCTCTTTCTTGTCATCATGGCTTTCCTTTCCTAGGTTCGGATTTTTTTTTTTTGATAATTTATGGTTAAACTAGTATTATGTTGTGGCACGGCTAAATTAAAAAGTTATATGTAAATAAATTATAATTAATGAACTATACGAATAAAACCACATTAATTTATAAATATAATTGAGTCAGTTTATAAAAAGACCATTTATGACTTCAAAACTTTTTTCTTTTAGAAACTTCATGACTCCACATGTTTGGCTTTATGCTCCGCATGTTTGGTTTCATAGAATTCTTTACGAGTACTTTTGCAAAATTAAATATTTATAAGTATTAATAAAATAAATGACGAGTAGTGGGTTTCAGTTAGGTCAACTGGTAAAATCTCTGATGGTTGTATAAGAGATCTGGGTTTAATTCCCGCTTACACCAAAAACTGATTAGTGTCTTGGTATGATGATAAAGAGCTATTATCAGGAGCGGACGTTATAAGTTAAAAACTCCTTAAAAAAAAAGTCATGTTTGTACAAGTGTGGCACAAAAAAAAAAATGGCGAGCAAAATGAATTAAAAAAAGATTTGGAACTAAATCATATATACATATATATTTTTGTTATTACTCCCGTGCGGCTTAATTCACAAAGCATGAATTGCATGAAATAAACTAAAATTCCTAAAAAAGAAGAAGAATGAAGATCTCAAAATAGCAATAACTTCTTATAAATAAATTTGAAAGGTAAGCCATAGACAGTATTTCAAACTACATGAAATTATTATATGTACAAAACCTAATCAACATGACACGTGGATAAAAAAGAGGGGGGAATCATAAATAGTTCCGGTTGTTATTGATTAGAATTTTAATTCTATTAGGAGTTATTATGAAACACCATACCTTTATGTTTAGCATAAATCTACCTAAATTTTTTAATTTTCTAAAAAGAAATGACAATGCACTAAGACATGCAAATCTAAATATTAGAAACTAAAACAAAGTGATTTTTGTACAATGAAAATTAAAGATAGAGATCAAGGTTAATTTACCTAATTGGCACATTTAATACCAAAATGAAGAAGCAAACTACGAACAATAAGCATCCAAACCCTTTAGGCAAAACAATTGATAAATGCACCAAATATTCTAACCCAAAGCATCGTAGTGTCCCACTTCCATATCTATATAGAAAAAACACCAATTATATAAGAAAAATATAGAAGGGTTGCAATACTTGAAGTATGTTACCTGAAATTTGTAGATCATAGCCAAAAATTGAATCACTCGTAACTGGAAGCATGTTATTAGGAGTTATGACTTTGGCAATAAGTTTGTATACAAATTTTATATAAAAATATGTCTCATTATAAAATAAAAACCACTTAAAAAAGAAAAGAGAGGCTAACTTCACAAGAAAATAAAATTCACACATCCATTAGCATCGTTGAAGCTTTCATTACTCACCTAGCATCGTGATTGAAGTTTTATTATTTCATTCTAGGTGACACCTATATTATATAGGTGTTAGATACATCATATAGATGTTTGATTGAAAGAAGGCCTCCAACTCTTCCTGCCTAATGATTTTAGAGAATTGTAAGTCTATCCATAATTCCTCTTATGCACAAATACTCTTGTACTGTTTTCGTGGTGTGAGTGGGCTGATGTTTATGATTATAATTTTGTGATATGGATTACATCTGGTAGGATTATAATTTTTGTTAAATCTAATCCCTTAATCAAGAGTTTTGTAGCTTGATATTCTAATAAAATATTATTTATTTAATAATAATAATAATTAATATATAAAATGTAGGTTGCAACTTGAGGAAAATAAAAGCAATGAAAACATGGGATGAGATTTATGTAGGTTGCAACTTGAGGAAAATAAAAACAATGAAAACGTGGGATGAGATTTAAATTTAGAAAAAATTTTAAAATAGACTTTTAGTTAGAGTAGAATTAAAATTCTAAAATTTAGATGATAAAATTTTATCTGAATTAAATTTTTGTATGTTAAATACTATCCCTGAATTTAAGAAATATATCCTAACAAATAAAAATAATAATGTCAATCTAATTTTATTTCAACACTACACGTAAAAAATAAGGATTAGATATATTAGATGAAGAATTTGGATTGTTATCAAATTAAGATCTTTATCAACTTAAAAATTATAGTAGAAGAAAAATTATATATATATATATATATTCTCAAAATCTAAAAATCTAATTTTTTTTTTTTTGCAATTTGGTGAAGCTGCTTGGCAATCTTTATCAACTTAAAAATTATAGTAGAAGAAAAATTATATATATATATATATATTCTCAAAATCTAAAAATCTAATTATTTTTTTTTTTGCAATTTGGTGAAGCTGCTTGGCACAATCACGACTTCTAAACCCAATTTTTATCATATAGTCTATGATGTTTATATTCTATTATCTATTTAATATTTGATTTCTTTAAAATATTTTAATCTTTTTTTAATTGAAGATATTTGACTTTTTTAATTTACTTTATAATATTTTTTGTCCGGGAAAAATTACATTCATCCTTTTATGTTTGGAGTAGTTCATAGCTTCCTTCCTATCTTTGAAACCAATCAATCTCCTCTTCTATATTTTAAAAATGAGCAAATACCCCCCAATTTTGTTATCCCTCAATTAAATTTAACATAATATTTTATTTTCGGGAATATTCTATTATCTATTCAATATTCTATTTCATTAAAATGTCTTCTTATTTTTTTAATTGAAGATATTTGACTTTTGATTAACCTTATAATATTTTGTTGGGGAAAAAGTACATTCCCCCTTCTATATTTGGAGTAGTCCACAACTTCCTCCCTATCTTTGAAACCAATCAATCTCCTCTTCTATATTTTAAAATTGAGCAAATACCCTCCAATTTTGTTATCCCTCACTTAAATTTAACATAATATTTTATTTTTGGGAATATTCCATGGGCCAAAGTCCAAAATACACCCAACTAAATACAAAAATGCAAAAAATAACTCGGTCTCAAATCCAAGTAAACTTAACCTAACCTAGGTTAACGCAACCTGGGCAAATTAAATCCAGGTAAACTAACACGATAATTTTTCAGCTAATTTAAAGTTTAAACAAGTGTTGTTTTATACTAGATTAATTTACTCGAATTGTGTTAACCATGGGTTAAGTTTACTCAAATTCTAGACTGGGTTATTTTCGGTTTTCAATATTTTTTTTTTTATTTAGTTGAGGGTATATTGGACTTTGCACAATGGAATATTCTCATAAACAAAATACTCTGTTATCGAGTTGTCAACAAAAACAAAACAGAACACGCGTAAATACATGAAGTTTTACAATTTTCTTTATGAATTTTCTTATTTTGAAATCGTTACATAATAGTTCATTATCAATTGTCAACTTGTCATTAGTTATTGTCAATGTAAGTAGGTGTGACCATTTTATTTTTTAAAATTTGTATAACATTTTTATTTTTACATAGTTTTCATTATCTATTTGTCATTTTCTTAATTATTTACCCACACACCCACATTCATTTATACATAAACAATACATTAAATATTTACTTAACCAATCAAATGCTTAAACAATCACTAGCTTTACTTTTTTTTTTTTTCCTTGATTACCAACTTTATAACAAAAAATTATAATAATATGATAACAATATACACATATGTAACAAGCCCTCTATATTTCTTAATTATTAAATTATATAAAGTTATATTATATTTATATTATACACGCACACATTCACACAAATAACATTATAACAAAAAAAATGCACATAATTAGTTTTAAACAGACATTTACACGCATATAATATAAATTTATAATAAAGATAGAGACACTCACAACTTACACTCACTCTCTACTTTTAGATTTAGATAAACTGAGAAAGTCAGATAAAGAATAAAGATGAGATGAGATTCATAAGAATGATATCGAAGATTATATCATACAGAACACAAAGTGAGTAATCTGTGATTTGTGTTGTTGTTTGGTTTTAGGATAAATAGATTTGTGTTGTAGTTTGGTTTTGGACTGGTTTGTGATTAGGGTGTGCAAAAATATTTTTAAGCACTAAATAAACTAGTGATATATATATGTTCATTTGAACCCCTAAACCATAAGTCGCGCAACCCCTTGTCAATATTCCAATACATGGGCGGCCCTACACTATTTTCAGGGGTTCAAATGAACCCCCTGACTTCCCCAAAAAAAAAAAAATATATATATATATATATATTGTTAGTTCTCTCTCTCTCTCTTCTCTCTCTCTCTCTTTTGTGAAATTTGATCATTATGATAATTATTAGAGACTTATTTTGATTGTGTTTCTACAATAAATTTGATAATTATGCTAATCATTAAAATATATTTATTATGATAGTGTATTTATATGAAACTATTAAATATATAATGTAGGAGGACTTTTGTCTCGGCACCCAATCATGTATTGTTCACTCTGGGATGGGCAAGGATTGACCTACGTCCTACTCACACAAATTTGCTCAATCTCACATCGGAGAGAGACGCCTCCCACCCTTGCCTTATAAGTCCTAAGAAAGGGATCGCACACACTACGGTACACCCTTCCTTAGGCCAAAAGCTTATAAGGCAAGGGTGAGAGGCATCTCTCCCCGATGTGGGATTGAGCAAATTCATGCGGGTGGAACGTAAGCCAATCCTTGCACATCCAAAGTGAACAATACTTGATTGGGGGCCGAGATGAAAGTCCTCCCACATATAATTATGGTAATTATTAATAGGTACTTTTTTTATAGGTCATTTAAAGAAAATAATTAAACTCATTAAAAATATATATTGGAACAGTGGCGGCTCCAGGAATTTTGTTTAGGGGGTCATTAAAAAATTTTAATAATAAAAAAAAAAAACTTGAATATATCAAGTTGCCAACCAAAAAAAAAAAAAATTAATACATGAAGTTTTACAATTTCCTTCTACAAGTATTCAAATTTTGAATTGTTATATGATAGTTCATTATAAGTATCTATTACCAATTTAGGTAGTTATGAGTCTATAATCATTTTATTTTGCTAAGTTTATCTAACATTTTTATTTTTATGCAGTTTTTATTATCTATTTGTTATTATTTTTATAAAAATATTTTAAACTAAATGACTAAACTAAACTCATTGGCTTGGTATTAATTATTGACGTACACAACCACACTCATTCATACATAAAATTATACACTAGTGTCTACTTAACCAATCAAATGCTTGGACAATCACTAACTTTACATTTTTTTTTCTTGAATTTTACTAACTTTATAACAAAAAGTTATTATAACACGATAACAATATACACACATGTAACAAACCATATCTATTTCCTAATTATTAAATTATATTTATTTATATTATAATGTACACACAAACATCCACACACATCATAATTCACACAAATAATATTATAACAAAAAATAATACACACAATCAATATTAGACACACTCACGTACATAATATAAATTTATAAAAAAAGTAATGACACTTACAATTCACAAACACTTACTTTTTATTCTTAGAGTTGGAAAAACTTGTAATAAGGGTGTGCAAATATATTTTTAAGAAAAAAATTATAGTATTAAACTAACAATATATATATATATATATATTTTTTTTTTTTGGGAAGTCAGGGGGTTCATTTGAACCCCTGAAAATAGTGTAGGGCCGCCCATGTATTGGAATATTGACAAGGGGTTGCGCGACTTATGGTTTAGGGGTTCAAATGAACATATATATATCACTAGTTTATTTAGTGCTTAAAAATATTTTTGCACACCCTAATCACAAACCAGTCCAAAACCAAACTACAACACAAATCTGTTTATCCTAAAACCAAACAACAACACAAATCACAGATTACTCACTTTGTGTTCTGTATGATATAATCTTCGATATCATTCTTATGAATCTCATCTCATCTTTATTCTTTATCTGACTTTCTCAGTTTATCTAAATCTAAAAGTAGAGAGTGAGTGTAAGTTGTGAGTGTCTCTATCTTTATTATAAATTTATATTATATGCGTGTAAATGTCTGTTTAAAACTAATTATGTGCATTTTTTTTGTTATAATGTTATTTGTGTGAATGTGTGCGTGTATAATATAAATATAATATAACTTTATATAATTTAATAATTAAGAAATATAGAGGGCTTGTTACATATGTGTATATTGTTATCATATTATTATAATTTTTTGTTATAAAGTTGGTAATCAAGGAAAAAAAAAAAAGTAAAGCTAGTGATTGTTTAAGCATTTGATTGGTTAAGTAAATATTTAATGTATTGTTTATGTATAAATGAATGTGGGTGTGTGGGTAAATAATTAAGAAAATGACAAATAGATAATGAAAACTATGTAAAAATAAAAATGTTATACAAATTTTAAAAAATAAAATGGTCACACCTACTTACATTGACAATAACTAATGACAAGTTGACAATTGATAATGAACTATTATGTAACGATTTCAAAATAAGAAAATTCATAAAGAAAATTGTAAAACTTCATGTATTTACGCGTGTTCTGTTTTGTTTTTGTTGACAACTCGATAACAGAGTATTTTGTTTATGAGAATATTCCATTGTGCAAAGTCCAATATACCCTCAACTAAATAAAAAAAAAATATTGAAAACCGAAAATAACCCAGTCTAGAATTTGAGTAAACTTAACCCATGGTTAACACAATTCGAGTAAATTAATCTAGTATAAAACAACACTTGTTTAAACTTTAAATTAGCTGAAAAATTATCGTGTTAGTTTACTTGGATTTAATTTGCCCAGGTTGCGTTAACCTAGGTTAGGTTAAGTTTACTTGGATTTGAGACCGAGTTATTTTTTGCATTTTTGTATTTAGTTGAGTGTATTTTGGACTTTGGCCCATGGAATATTCCCAAAAATAAAATATTATGTTAAATTTAAGTGAGGGATAACAAAATTGGAGGGTATTTGCTCAATTTTAAAATATAGAAGAGGAGATTGATTGGTTTCAAAGATAGGGAGGAAGTTGTGGACTACTCCAAATATAGAAGGGGGAATGTACTTTTTCCCCAACAAAATATTATAAGGTTAATCAAAAGTCAAATATCTTCAATTAAAAAAATAAGAAGACATTTTAATGAAATAGAATATTGAATAGATAATAGAATATTCCCGAAAATAAAATATTATGTTAAATTTAATTGAGGGATAACAAAATTGGGGGTATTTGCTCATTTTTAAAATATAGAAGAGGAGATTGATTGGTTTCAAAGATAGGAAGGAAGCTATGAACTACTCCAAACATAAAAGGATGAATGTAATTTTTCCCGGACAAAAAATATTATAAAGTAAATTAAAAAAGTCAAATATCTTCAATTAAAAAAAGATTAAAATATTTTAAAGAAATCAAATATTAAATAGATAATAGAATATAAACATCATAGACTATATGATAAAAATTGGGTTTAGAAGTCGTGATTGTGCCAAGCAGCTTCACCAAATTGCAAAAAAAAAAATTAGATTTTTAGATTTTGAGAATATATATATATATATATAATTTTTCTTCTACTATAATTTTTAAGTTGATAAAGATCTTAATTTGATAACAATCCAAATTCTTCATCTAATATATCTAATCCTTATTTTTTACGTGTAATGTTGAAATAAAATTAGATTGACATTATTATTTTTATTTGTTAGGATATATTTCTTAAATTCAGGGATAGTATTTAACATACAAAAATTTAATTCAGATAAAATTTTATCATCTAAATTTTAGAATTTTAATTCTACTCTAACTAAAAGTCTATTTTAAAATTTTTTCTAAATTTAAATCTCATCCCACGTTTTCATTGTTTTTATTTTCCTCAAGTTGCAACCTACATAAATCTCATCCCATGTTTTCATTGCTTTTATTTTCCTCAAGTTGCAACCTACATTTTATATATTAATTATTATTATTATTAAATAAATAATATTTTATTAGAATATCAAGCTACAAAACTCTTGATTAAGGGATTAGATTTAACAAAAATTATAATCCTACCAGATGTAATCCATATCACAAAATTATAATCATAAACATCAGCCCACTCACACCACGAAAACAGTACAAGAGTATTTGTGCATAAGAGGAATTATGGATAGACTTACAATTCTCTAAAATCATTAGGCAGGAAGAGTTGGAGGCCTTCTTTCAATCAAACATCTATATGATGTATCTAACACCTATATAATATAGGTGTCACCTAGAATGAAATAATAAAACTTCAATCACGATGCTAGGTGAGTAATGAAAGCTTCAACGATGCTAATGGATGTGTGAATTTTATTTTCTTGTGAAGTTAGCCTCTCTTTTCTTTTTTAAGTGGTTTTTATTTTATAATGAGACATATTTTTATATAAAATTTGTATACAAACTTATTGCCAAAGTCATAACTCCTAATAACATGCTTCCAGTTACGAGTGATTCAATTTTTGGCTATGATCTACAAATTTCAGGTAACATACTTCAAGTATTGCAACCCTTCTATATTTTTCTTATATAATTGGTGTTTTTTTCTATATAGATATGGAAGTGGGACACTACGATGCTTTGGGTTAGAATATTTGGTGCATTTATCAATTGTTTTGCCTAAAGGGTTTGGATGCTTATTGTTCGTAGTTTGCTTCTTCATTTTGGTATTAAATGTGCCAATTAGGTAAATTAACCTTGATCTCTATCTTTAATTTTCATTGTACAAAAATCACTTTGTTTTAGTTTCTAATATTTAGATTTGCATGTCTTAGTGCATTGTCATTTCTTTTTAGAAAATTAAAAAATTTAGGTAGATTTATGCTAAACATAAAGGTATGGTGTTTCATAATAACTCCTAATAGAATTAAAATTCTAATCAATAACAACCGGAACTATTTATGATTCCCCCTCTTTTTTATCCACGTGTCATGTTGATTAGGTTTTGTACATATAATAATTTCATGTAGTTTGAAATACTGTCTATGGCTTACCTTTCAAATTTATTTATAAGAAGTTATTGCTATTTGAGATCTTCATTCTTCTTCTTTTTTAGGAATTTTAGTTTATTTCATGCAATTCATGCTTTGTGAATTAAGCCGCACGGGAGTAATAACAAAAATATATATGTATATATGATTTAGTTCCAAATCTTTTTTTAATTCATTTTGCTCGCCATTTTTTTTTTTGTGCCACACTTGTACAAACATGACTTTTTTTTTAAGGAGTTTTAACTTATAACGTCCGCTCCTGATAATAGCTCTTTATCATCATACCAAGACACTAATCAGTTTTTGGTGTAAGCGGGAATTAAACCCAGATCTCTTATACAACCATCAGAGATTTTACCAGTTGACCTAACTGAAACCCACTACTCGTCATTTATTTTATTAATACTTATAAATATTTAATTTTGCAAAAGTACTCGTAAAGAATTCTATGAAACCAAACATGCGGAGCATAAAGCCAAACATGTGGAGTCATGAAGTTTCTAAAAGAAAAAAGTTTTGAAGTCATAAATGGTCTTTTTATAAACTGACTCAATTATATTTATAAATTAATGTGGTTTTATTCGTATAGTTCATTAATTATAATTTATTTACATATAACTTTTTAATTTAGCCGTGCCACAACATAATACTAGTTTAACCATAAATTATCAAAAAAAAAAATCCGAACCTAGGAAAGGAAAGCCATGATGACAAGAAAGAGAATCAAGACGTTTCTGTCCTTTGGGCAAATATAAGGATTTTTTTTTTTTAATTTACCAATTTGGTCATTTTGGAACTGACGTGTCCTTTGTTATAGTTAGGATGTTAATTCTATTTATTTCCGAAGATAGGGACGAAATGGGTAACTACCCATAAAATGCTAACAATATAATTAGTTGTCAACGTTTTCAAACTAATTTTTTTTTAGCACCTCGAGTCTCAGAAAGTCGAGTTATGCGCTCATACCTCGAGTTTTTGATGCTCGATTTTTATAGTTTGACCTGGCCTAGTTCCACGTAGCATCCCACATGGAACTCGAGTTTTTGAGGCTCGAGGTCTAAGCCCACACACCCAGAAAGAAACCAGAAAAAAATTAGAGCATGAAGAAAAAAAAAAATAGAGCATGAAGGAAAAAAAACCCCGAAGAAGAAGACAGAAGCCGCAAGCCAGAAGAAAAAAAAAAAAAAAAGGAAAACCCAGAAAGGCCGGCGCGACCTGGGCTACAGTGCGGCCAGGGTCGGCGCGACCCAGGGCTCGCGCGGCCCGGGTCGCAGCGGTCGCGCGCGACCCTGGCCTCGCTGCGGCGCCGGTTGCGCCGGCCTGGGGTTGCCGGCCTTCTCTTTTTTTTTTTTTTTTTTTTTTTTTTTTTTTTCTGATGAGCATCTTTTTCTAGATTCTTTCTCTCTCTCTCTGATCTGATTTTTTTTTTTTGGGTATTTTGGTTTGTCTCTCTGATCTGATTTTTCTTTTTTTGAGTATTTTGGTTGGTAGATGAGAGACTTGAAATATTTTTAAAATTTTTTATTTGAAAATCGAGTTTTTGAGACTCGAGGTCCACGTAGACGCCACGTAGACGCCACATAGACCTCGAGTCTCAGAAACTCGAGTTCCAAACTCAACTTTCTGAGACTCGAGGTGCTACTAATCAATATTGTTTCTGAACCGAGCTAACTAACTAAATAATTATAGAAAAAAAAATAGTTACCCATTTCGTCCCGAAGATAGCACGGTGAAGTTTTTTTTTTTTTTTTTTTTTTTTTTTTTTTTTTTTTTGCAATAACTAGTAACTAGTAAGGAACGAGGATAATTCCACTCACAAGACAACCACTTTTTGGATAAGGAAAGTTCAGTAACAGTCCTTTAAAACGAAGTTGTTCAGCAATGTCCAATGATGTTGCCCCACGTATAACTTGTCTTTTCACATTCTTCCTGTTGCTATAATTCAGAGTCTCGCAATGGGTGGCCCCTTGTGGAATTAGAATAACAGCCTGTCAGATGATAAGCATTGTAACAAAGGTCATAGAATACAGGGGTGCAAAGTAGTGGCAAACTTAGTCGGTGGAAAGTGTTACAATGGTCATATATGGTGTAGGATGTTCATTCAAAAAGTTTATAGTGTAAAGTGTAATTTGGGATGACAAATGGTTGCCAACACCATCTACTTACAAGGCCATCTCCCCCCGAACAATATCCCCCAATTTCCAATGGTCTCCTCCCTAATTGATCCAATGACAAAGTGGTGGAGATTGAACACAATAAGGGCTGCCTTCCTTCCTTTTGAAGCGGAGACAATTTTAAAGATTCCTAAGTCATGACCTTCCCGAAGATAAAATAATTTGGATTGGGAATAGACGTGGGAATTCACTGTAAAAAGTGCCTACCATTTAGCATATAACTTACTGGTTTCAACTGAGAGTGATGAATGCTCAACTGGAGACCCGTGCAAACTGATTTGGAGGAAGCTTTGGCACCTAAATCTCCCACCAAAAATCAAGATCTTTGCTTGGAGAGCTTGTATCAATGGCCTTCCTACAATGGAGGCCATAAACCATAGAGGAATTTCCCATTCCAAGACCTGTCCAGTGTGTAAAAATGATGTGAGAATCTTGATA